>NC_057806.1:682362888-682392972 GCF_018294505.1 Triticum aestivum | reverse complement strand
GTGTTTCCGGCCGCTGCGGGCGCGGCTCGCCGGCCGCAGGTGATGCACGGCGTCGGCCCGGAGGTGGCATCGCGGTTCCAGGCAGAGCTCTCGAGATCGAGCTCCTGCCATGGCGGGTGCCCTTCCTCTGGATCTGGAGATCTGATTGCTTTTTTTGAAAAATTTCAGGAACTCGATTGCTTTTTCAGAAAACTTCCAGGGACCCGATTGCTTTGTCAGACACTGACATGTGGGCCTCATATGTCAGTTAACGGTCAAACACACGGTCAAATAGACGGAATGTTTAGTGACGCGCCCGACCTGTCATAAACAGGTTTAATTTTTAAGCAACGGGCATTTGGGACTTTTTGAAACAGCCGACCGCTCGTTTGGTAGCTTTCTGAGAAAAATTAAAAAGTGGTAGTTTTTTGGAACCCTAGTATGTAAAGTAGTAGTTTTATGCTATTTACTCGAAAATTTTCAAACACCTTAGGTTTAGCAAAATTGTAAAATTAGAATCGGTGGACGATGTCCATTAACCAAGTTTAGACAAAGCTAGGTAGGCATCCGGCCACTCGTTGGTGACTCCATTGTGTGGTTGGCCGGTTCCTCTGCCATGCACATCTAGTGGCTAGCATCTGTTGGAATATTAGGCAAGTTCATCATTAATTCCAGTAAATAATTCATGTTGGACGTACTGATCGTTAGCTATTATGGGTGCGACAGTGTTGATGACGATGTTGGCGATGATCTGCTGCTGACGGCGATGAATAGCACCGCCTGACTTGGACGGAAGACGACCCGTGATGACGAATTTGAGCAGTCGCGCACAACGCTTCCCAAAACCTAATTCGTCCTCTCCCGGTGCAGGATCGCAAAGACGAACGGTTCCGGAGACCTGCTCTCCCACGCGCCGATGCACGCTGGCGTTTGGGATGGAGTAGACTACGATGGCGGCGCAAGTTGTGAGATGAGGCAAAACCCTAGGTGTTTTTCGGTGTGTCTCCGGCCGCAGGTGGTAGCTGTATATATATTAGGACCAGAGGCGGTATTGTGTCGCGACCACAATCCCAAACCGACTCGGTTTCTAATTCGTATACTTACCGGACAAGAAATCAAAAACTTGTCTGCCAAGACATAAAAAATAAAACGGCAAAAGGAAGTTGCGCTCCTGCAAGGAGACGGACCGGATTTCGGCGGACCATTCATGCGCATGTCGCATGTACGCCCCGCCCCGCCCCGCCCCGCCCCGGCCAGGCCAGGCCAGGCGAGCGAGCGCGCGCGTGTGGTTTTCCCTTTCTCTTCTCACACACCACTTAGAGTGGTGGAGAGAACCCACTATATAAAGAGGTCCAACTCTTCTTCAACTTCCAAGGTGGGACTAAACTTAGCACCACCACTTGCCATTTTACATATGGGCTTTGAGATTTCAGAAATTGCTATGGGCCTAGCCCATTAATTCTAACAACCCCCCACCAGATCTCAAATACCCATTTAGAAATTTGCCTTCTCTCACCACTTGTTTAATATACCAGTGTTTCAGCAGAGACTGTTAAGTTGAACTTCTGCCTAGAACTTTAAACTACATCCATTCACAACTTGACAATGGACTATGCCTTGAATTGCTAGTTTTGTGTGAAAAGGTTTCACTCAAAGTCTTAACCAGTACCTGAACGCCAGTAGGCTACCCCGCGGTTTGGAGCTTATACGTCATACTCCCTGGTCTCTTCGTGAGTTTACTAGAGATCACCCAAATCTCATAGACTGCGACGTTTACAGTCAGAACTCATATAGGTGTGTTCTTTCAAGACTGCTCTGTAGGACAGCATCTTTGCTAATTATAGCCAATAGAACCACATTAAGGCATGTTGCCGACCTGCCTTACAGATCTGAGCCTTACAGCTCTGAGAGTTTTGCATCTTCACTTGGAGATGATCATAAGTTATTACTCTCCTCAGTTAACCAATAGCTTGTTCTTCCCAGATCCTAATTCACGGGATCTCCGATCACAAAGGTTGGGTTACTAATATGGTGTAACATCTATGGGTCTCATACCCATCTCCCTCGATGCAATATCTATCACATTTCGTGATAGTCCCTTTGTAAAGGGATCTGCCAGGTTTTTGTCTGTTTGTATATACGTAACAGTTATTACTCCGGAATTTCTCAACTTCCTGACAGACTTCAAACGTCTTTTCACGTGTCTTGATGACTTTGCATTATCTTTAGAATTGTTCACTTTAGCGATAACCGTTTGGTTATCACAATTCATAAGAATAGCCGGTACATGTTTTTCAACAACCGGCAAGTCCATCAAGAGTTCACGCAGCCATTCTGTCTCAACAGTAGCTGTGTCCAAAGCAGTTAATTCTGCTTCCATAGTTGACCTCGTCAATATGGTTTGCTTACAAGACCTCCATGACACTGCGCCACCACCATGAGTAAATACATACCCACTTGTTGCGTAAAGTACATCAACATCGGAGATCCAATTTGAATCACTATATCCTTCTAGCACAGCAGGATGCCCTGAATAAGTAATTCCGTAACTCATAGTACCTCTCAGATAGCGCAAGACCCTTTCTAGTGCATGCCAATGATCATCACCCGGGTTGGACATGAACCTACTCAGTTTGCTCACAGCAAAAGAGATATCTGGTCTTGTAGCGCTAGCTAAGTACATGAGTGAACCGACAATTTGAGAGTATCTTAATTGATCTCTCGTTTCTTTCTTGTTCTTTCTGAGTGTCACGCTAGGATCATAAGGTGTTGGAGAAGGCTTGCTATCCATAAAACCGAATCGGTTCAAGACCTTCTCAACATAGTGAGATTGCGTTAATGTAATCCCACTCTCATCCTTAATAAGTTTGATGTTTAGAATTACATCGGCTTCTCCCAGATCTTTCATGTCAAATTTTTTTGATAGAAAAGACTTGACCTCATTAATTGCATTAATGTTTGTACCAAAGATCAGTATGTCATCCACATACAAACATAATATGACACTATTGCCCCCACCATGACGATAGTAAACACACCTATCAGCCTCGTTAATGACAAATCCTGCAGAAGTCAAAGTTCTTTCAAACTTCTCATGCCATTGCTTAGGTGCCTGTTTCAGACCATACAAAGATTTTAACAACTTGCACACCTTTCTCTCTTCACCCTTTACCACAAACCCGTCAGGCTGATCCATATAGATCTCCTCTTCCAACTCTCCATTGAGAAAAGCTGTCTTTACATCCATTTGATGAATGATAAGACCATAAGAGGCAGCCAAGGAAAGTAACACTCGAATGGTGGTCATTCTAGCAACGGGTGAATAGGTGTCAAAGTAATCTCCGCCTTCTTTCTGAGTGTAGCCCTTGGCCACTAGCCGCGCCTTGTACTTATCAATAGTACCATCAGGCTTTAGCTTCTTTTTGAACACCCACTTACAGCCCACAGGTTTACAACCATATGGTCTATCAGTTAGTTCCCAAGTTCCATTAGAAAGAATTGAGTCCATCTCATTATGAACAGCTTCTTTCCAATCATCTACATCCGGAGATGCATATGCTTCTGCAATCGTCTTGGGTGTGTCGTCCACAAGGTATACAATGAAATCATCACCAAAGGATTTTGCAATCCTTTGTCTCTTGTTCCTTCTAGGAACTTCATTGTTATCCTTCTCAAGGACTTCCTCATGTGATTGTTTGAAATAATCATCAGTTGTACTAGATTCAGGAATTATCTTAGAAGAAAATCTAGCAATGCTATGCATATCTTTCATAGGAAATATGTTCTCAAAAAATGTTGCATCACGAGATTCCATTATAGTATCAACATGCATATCAGGTACTTCAGATTTTACCACTAAAAACCTATAAGCAGTCCGTTGAGCATACCCTAGAAAGACACAATCCACTGTCTTTGGTCCAAGTTTGCGTTTCTTAGGAATAGGAATATTGACCTTTGCCAAACATCCCCAAGTGCGCAAATAAGAAAGTGATGGTTTTCTCCCAACCCACTCCTCATAAGGGGTTTTCTCTTTATTATTGTTAGGAACTCTATTCAGGACATGACATGAAGTCAATAGAGCCTCCCCCCACCATGCCTTAGATAAACCAGCAGTGTCTAACATGGCATTCACCAAGTCAGTCAATGTGCGGTTTTTCCTCTCGGCCACTCCATTTGATTGAGGTGAATAGGGAGGCGTCTTCTCATGAATAATACCATGTTCCTCACAAAATTCATCAAAAACTTTTGGAAAATACTCTCCACCACGATCGGACCTAAGACGCTTGATCTTTCTCTCTAGTTGATTTTCAACTTCAGCTTTATAGATTTTAAAGTAGTCTAATGCTTCATCTTTAATTTGCAACAAATAAACATAGCAAAATCTAGTCGCATCATCAATCAAAGTCATGAAATATCTCTTTCCACCTTTTGTCAACACACCATTCATCTCACAAAGATCAGAATGTATGAGTTCTAGAGGTGCCAAGTTTCTCTCCTCGGCAGCCTTATGAGGCTTTCGAGGTTGCTTAGATTGCACACAACTATGGCACTTAGAACATTTGGCAACTGTGAAGTTCGGAATTAAACTCATGCTGGATAGCCGAGACATTAAACCAAAATTAATATGACATAAACGAGAGTGCCAAATACTTGCATCATCATTAACACTAGCACAAATTTGGTTTATTGACTTATTGCAAAAATCTGAAAGAGAAAAGCGGAACAAGCCTCGGCACTCATAGCCTTTTCCTATAAATTGTCCAAATCTTGACATGATTACTTTATTGGACTCTAAAACTACCTTAAAACCATCTCGACATAGAAGGGAGCCGCTAACTAGATTCTTGTTCATAGTAGGGACATGTTGCACGTTCCTTAGTTGCACGATCTTTCCCGAAGTAAACTTCAGATCCACCGTGCCAATGCCATGAACAGAAGCATGTGACCCATTCCCCATTAGGACGGAAGAATCCCTTGCGACCTGATAAGAAGTAAACAGGAAGATGTCAGCACACACATGAACGTTAGCACCCGAATCAATCCACCACGAAGATGATTGAAATACTGAAAGCACAATAGATAAATTACCATACCCATCAGTATTGCTAGCAGTCACCATGTTGACAGTCTTGGAGCTTGTTTTCCCTCTGCGGTCTGCACGTTCAGGGCATTCCTTGGAAAAGTGTCCAGGCTTCCCATAGGCGTAGCACTCTAGCTCAGCCTTGTTGAACTTCTTCTTCTTGAAGGTAGTAGTCTTGGTAGGCTTGTTGGAAACAGGTTTGTTCTTCCCTTTGTTCTTGTTCTGTGGGTACCTCTGCACCATGTTAGCAGTAGGCTGAACCTCATCTCCTTTTTCAGTGGTATCTTTAGCCCGAGCTTTTTCTTCAACATCAAGAGATGCAATCAGATTTTCAACTGATATCTCCTGTTTCTTATGCTTTAGAGTTGTGGCGAAATTCCTCCATGAAGGAGGCAACTTTGCAATCATGCACCCAGCCACGAATTTGTCGGGTAGAACACATTTAAGGAGTTCAAGTTCCTTCACAATGCACTGTATCTCATGAGCTTGTTCAACCACAGAACGGTTATTCACCATCTTGTAGTCATGAAAACTCTCCATGATGTACAGTTCACTGCCTGCATCTGTTGCACCGAATTTTGCATTTAGTGCATCTCACAGAATTTTTCCGTCGTTTATGTGCATGTACACATCACACAGACGGTCAGCAAGAACACTCAGAATGCATCCCACAAACATAGTATTGGCTTCCTGGAATTTTCTCCGATCTTCGTCGGTCATTCCCTCTGGAGCACCAACACTAGCGTGGAAAACTTTCAGAGCAATAAGCCAGAGCGTGGTCTTCACCTGCCACCTCTTAAAGTGCACACCGGTAAACTTATCCGGCCTCAGTGCATCAGCGAATCCAGCCATAGTTAACTCAGGAAATTGCCTATAATTAGGTTTTTGGATTCTTGGAATATTAGGCAAGTTCATGATTAATTCCAGTAAATAATTCATGACTAGAAGAGATACTAGCATGCAATAATCTAGCAAACTAGAAGAACAGCAAGACATGCATAGCAGCAGCAAGCATGTAACAATAGCTGTAGAAACAGACATGAACAAAGGATATTGGACGTACTGATCGTTAGCTATTATGGGTGCGACAGTGTTGATGACGATGTTGGCGATGATCTGCTGCTGACGGTGATGAATACGACGATGAGTAGCACCGCCCGACTTGGATGGAAGACGACCCGTGATGACGAATTTGAGCAGTCGCGCACAGCGCTTCCCAAAAACCTAATTCGTCCTCTCCCGGTGCAGGATCGCAAAGACGAACGGTTCCGGAGACCTGTTCTCCCACGCGCCGATGCACGCCGGTGTTTGGGATGGAGTAGACTACGATGGCAGCGCAAGTTGTGAGATGAGGCAAAACCCTAGGTGTTTTTCGGTGTGTCTCTGGCCGCAGCCGGTGGTAGCTGTATATATATTAGGACCAGAGGCGGTATTGTGTCGCGACCACAATCCCAAACCGACTCGGTTTCTAATTCGTATACTTACCGGACAAGAAATCAAAAACTTGTCTGCCAAGACATAAAAAATAAAACGGCAAAAGGAAGCTGCGCTCCTGCAAGGAGATGGACCGGATTTCGGCGGGCCAACCCACGCCACGCAGCGAGCGAGCGCGCGCGTGTGGTTTTCCCTTTCTCTTCTCACACACCACTTAGAGTGGTGGAGAGAACCTACTATATAAAGAGGTCCAACTCTTCTTCAACTTCCAAGGTGGGACTAAACTTAGCACCACCACTTGCCATTTTACACATGGGCTTTGAGATTTCAGAAATTGCTATGGGCCTAGCCCATTAATTCTAACAGCATCCGTCACAGCCGCATGTCCACTCGCTTCCCTGTACTTATATGTCAACCGGGCAGCTAAGCTAGTTAGCTCCGAGAAGCGAATCTTGCATTCATCTAGCTCCACGATCAATCGTTCGACCATGGCAACGCTCTACACCATCATCTACGTCCTCGTCGTCCTACTACGTACTTAGTATCATCTCGCTCATCGCCGCTGCCAGCAAGAACATCAAGAAGCGTGCATCGACACCCCATACCCTGAGTACTGCTCATCAGTTCTCTCTGCGGACCGCAAGAGCAAAGGCGCATATGCGATGCAAGCTGGATAATGGGCCAATCAACCTCCAACCCATCCTCATCGGCACCAAGGCTTCATAGGCGCGGGCAAAGAGGTATTATTCCGTGGTTTGTCCTGGGCTGAGGAGGTATGCCCCAGCACATGCAAAGAGGAGTTGAGTACAACACCATCAAGAATTTGAGCATCGCAGATGAGAAGTACCGAGACATAGTGGGGCTACTTGCATCTGTGGTGCTCAACGTCTTCTTAAACTTCTCTTTGCGGGTGCATACTTTTTTTGGCATCGGTCGAATCACTGAATGATACTCCCTCTGTAAATAAATGTAAGAGCGTTTGAAATACTACTTTAATGGTCTAAACGCTTTTATATTTCTTTACGGAGGGAGTATCACTTTGCTCGCGACCAATGACCTATCGGTGCTAATGCGGATAGGTGTGAGGACCGCATGTGCGTGTGCGTGTGCGTCTTTGTCCTCTGATGCCACAAAAAGAACTGATGTGCACGTCTCCGGGTATGGTGTTGAGACACGCTGCTTGATATTTTTGCTGCACCTTTTACGAGGGACACAAATATGGTGGCAGAGAACGTCGGCAAGGTCAAACAATCGACTGTGCCGCTAGGTGAATGTAACATTTTCTCGTCGGCAAGGTCATTTTGCTTCTTGGATCTAACTAGTTGTTCCATCGTCGTATACGTATATGGGTGAGCGAGCATGCATATTGGTGATGTACATGGCAAATTTTCGTGTTTTGACCCTTTTCTGAAATCTATTCGAGATTTGACCCTAGTTTGAAAAAAATTCGAGATCTGATCCTTTTGCTACCGTCAGAGTCCATAGCGGTAGGGTCTAACAGCCTACCGCCAAGGACTTTGGCGGTAGGAAACATCGCTACCGTCAAAAGGGCTGGCGGTAGCCTGCACAACCCTACCGTCGAGGTGCTTGGTGGTAGGCATGAGCACGCACTCTGTTCAGTTTTTGGCGATAGGGCATGCAACCCTACCGCCAGGGACCTTGGCGGTAGGCTGTTATACCCCCTGGCGGTAGCAAAAGGATCAGATCTCGATTTTTTTTCAAACTAGAGTCAAATCTCGAATAGGTTTCAAAAAAGGATCAAAACACAAAATTTAGCCGATGTACATTAGCAATTAAGATCTGCATGCTTCTCTACATGGCATTCATGGACGAATAGTCAAAGGCGTAGGTAGGTAGATAGCTTGTTTAATTTAAGCTTAGTTAATGAATGCACGTCTGTCGGTGCTAATTTTTGTACTATGTTTCATGGTCACATGACATGAAACAACATGTCTAAACTTAGTCAATGCCTTGATGGATCTCCACCACACAGATCATTATAATGGTTTAAATCTTGGTAACTTCGTGTATGGGAAAAATTTCTACACTAATATGACATAAATAATTGCTTGTGCAGAAGCCATATAGGTATAAACATGCATATTATGGATTCTTTATAACAGTTTTGTAGCAATGCAAGTTTTTTCATATGCTTTTAACAAATATACTCTGAGGCGCAGTCCCTGCCAAGGAGCAGCTTTCAACAACGATGAGGTTGTGAGGGAACAAGTCGGGAGAAGATGGTGGACGCAAGCGGACTGATGGACCATGAATGTGATGATCAGCAATGGCATAGCTAAGAATTTGGACCATGGTGGTCCAATAACAATTAATTTTGCCACAAATACAAATGTTAAGTTCGTCAATCTTTGTAAATATTGAAATTTTAACAGACACACTAGAAGTATGGATCAATTGAAGCCATGAACTGTTGTCGGCTACCAGCAACCCAAGTGACCGCTCGCTACGGTTCAGCTGTGGAGGAATTGGGGACGATGAACGTCGTCTATCGAGTTATTTTTGCGTTTTTTCATGCATTTGTACCTTATTTGAACTAGCCTTGGGCTAGAGTTTGTATTAAATTATGTTATTCTAGATCAGTTCGATGTAATAGAGTGATGCATTTGTGTTTGTATTACATCGGTGCCATGTATGCTGGCAGATCGATGCAGGTGCTAGCATGGTAAGCATGGAAACCTAAACCTTATCAGGTTGCTAGTTACATTTTCACTTTATGTCACCGCGGCAAATTACTTGAAAGATTAATTCAACTGACGTATACAACTCCCTCTTGGAGACCATTCATCAAAACATGATCAGTGCAATACTAATAGATCGGAGAACATCAATCTATAAGAAGTATGCAGCAAACAAACCAAAATTCAGGATTAGTCTGATCATAAAGTGACAATTCATCACACTGCAAAACACACACCAAGAATTACATAAGATTAATGTTCAGGATATCGGTAACTTGTAGGTGCTCAATCGGGTGAGGAGTAGGGATTGATTGGCAAACCGGCCTATTAACTGAATTTATCGATAGGTTAATTAGGGCCATATCTATATATCTTAGCTACATATATCAATAATGTAGCTGTAGCAGCAATAAAGGAGAGGCAATAAGCAACAACAACAACATCGTCATCTAGCAAAGAGCAGGAGCAACATATAGCATAGCACAAAGCAAATCAACATATAACACAGACAGCCTGGGGAGGGGGCGGTGACCTGGAGTAGGAAGAAGAAGGGATGTGAGCTCGGGGAGGGGGAGGCGAGCTCGTCTGCCATGCTGCTGGTGTCGGTCTTGGGGAGAGGCAATGGGGGAGGGGTGGTGACCTCGGGCAGGAGGAAGAGGCTTGGTGCCTAGATCCTCGAGGAGTGCAGGCGCCTCTTGTGGATGGTGTCGGCTGCTGCTTGGGGCAGTGGTGGCTGCTCCTAGCTTCCTCCAACGAGGATTACTATGGGAGGGAAGGGGAAAGTGAGAAGGCAGGGAACAGGCTGACCTAAAACACCCAATTTTGGGGTAAAAGAGGGAATTGGCCAACATTTTGGAGCCCAAATTTCTCACTCCCTCTATTCAATTAATTAGCTCAGTGGGATAAATTAGCCTGACAGACGATTAATCCGCTAGACCAGTTAATGCGAGGGATTGGTCTTATCTCATCCGTGACCTCTAGATTCAGGATTAACTGGCCGATTACCTTAAATATCAGCCGATATTTTTGATAGTGCATAAGATTGATATGAATCATGTAGGGCAGCTCATGATATCTTTGTATTGAGGGAAAAAGGAGATAAGATGCCATTTAGCCACTGCTATGGACCTGTAGTCCAAAGGAAATTATTCATGCATGGTCGTGGTGGTAGCAAGGTTGCTGAAGATGGCTCCGACAATGGATTCCCCTCTGGCAGAGTACCGGAACTGGCCTCCACACTGGATCACGGCGGAATAGAGAGGTGCAAGAGCGGAAAAAATTCCTCAATAAATATGATGGTGAATTTCAAGAAAATATAAAGCTAGGGGCGCGACGAGGCGGTGGAGGTGCTGCATGCAGCCCCCTAGCTCATGGCCCTATGTTGGCTGCAAGTTGGGGCCACCTGGGCCCCATAGGCACCACTTTCATGGCTCTAGTCTTCCTCGCTTGAAAGTTATTGACATATTTTAATTTGATTTGTTTATTCCCGAAAAAATGTTTTTTCTGAAAAGTCCAAAAACAACTAAAAATAACAATTGGCTTTGCGCACTGAACTAATAGTTAGTCTAGAAAAAAGGATAAAAAATGGTGCAAAGACTATGCAATTATGATTTAAAAGTAGCATGCAACAAGCAAAAAAATTTATAAAAACGTTTGAGAAGTATGAGACGGTCCTAGAGGTCTAAGAACTCTACAATGGCGGGGATGCAAGGAGTTCCCTGACATCACAGACACAACTCTCACTCTAGAGCTCAGTCGCAATAGACCATGAGTCTGCCACCGGCCTAACGAATTGGAAGTGAGTCGGCGCTAGCTTGGCCAAGCTCATCCCCTCCAACCAACGATCATATCTGAACTTCAGTCGTTGCCGAAAACCCATGATGTAGGTCATGCCCATGAAGAAGAGGCTCTCCGCCTCATGGGGGAGCTCGCTGGGAAGATCCGCCCAAGGCTTGCACTTCATCACCATCTTCGGCCATTGACACCTACACGGCAGCGCCCGACTCATGGGTCTGAGCTTGTGCCCACCTAACACGCCGAGTTGCTTTGAGGTGCACACCACTTTCCACTCAATTAGGCATTTACCTCCTTTGGTATCTGCATGCCCACATCATAAGAATTCCCAAATTAACATATCCATACACTTGAAGAAGCACATCTAGAGGTCCAAAGACAAGATGTGATAAATAATGACGACTATCAAGGTGGAATTGATCAACACCAGGCACCCTCCCACTTCAAAACGTAGCCTTACACTATTGAATATAACATGCAATCATGTTCACTAGAGGCCACAAATTGGCCTTAGATAGAGCCGTGAGGAACAACGGCAACCCGAAATAACATACGGGGTAATCTTTCACCCGACAACCAATAACTGAGGTGAACTGCTATATGTCTGCCGGAGAGCAATAGATAGCCGAGGCGAAGCAGCTCATCAGGTTGCAACGCAGCGCTGAAGCCCCTCCAAACATGTCCAACATGGCATGAACGGCTCATGCCTCTCTAATTTGCGGCTTCATGAGAATAATCACATCATTAGCATACAATGATAGTCTCTGCCTAATGCCCTATCGTGTGAGAGGAAGAAACAAATCCACGGACTCCCCAATGGAAAACATTGCCAACGTCACATCCATGACGACGATGAAAAGCACGGGGATGGCTCCCCATGCCAGAAACCTCTAGCATGCCAAATGGCTCATCAGCACTCCCGGTGATTAACATGTGTGTGCTAGCCGCCGAGAGAAGCAAGGAGAGCCGCAACATCCAACGTGGCACAAAACCCCGCCTCTGCAGTACTTCTAGCAGGCATGCCCCCCAAACGGAGTCGAACGCCTTTGACATATCAAGCTTGAGCATGACCGCCTTGGCCCGACCGTGATGTAGGAATCAGATAGATTGTTGGACAACCATAAAGTTTCCCGAGATTGACCTACCACCAATAAAGGTGCGGTGGATGTCAAGGATTGTCGACCTACCACCAATAAAGGAGTGATGGATGTCAAGGATTTTCATCTTGCAAGTCTTGTGCACGCAAAGGCCATGTCGTTATAGCCCGTCCCTTCGTTGTCGCGGCCGATCACGCCCAATCAAGGACAAAGATTCTCTTCTGAAGCTGGTTAATGGTGAGTCTGTGGGCCCGTGTAGCTATCCGAGTATGGACTTGGATATGTGATACCCTTCGAGTTCGTCAGTGCACCGTTGCTGCATTGTATTCTCAACATCGTGTGGCCATTCGTCCAGTTGTGGATTAGGCTACATGTCGCCCTTCGGCTGCGCTAGTAGCGTTGAGGTATCTTTGTTTGGTCTTGTCAAATTGAAGCTTTTTGTCTATATCGGTGGTGCTTCTTGCGCATCGTGCCTTTTGTTTGTTGGATGAGGGCCGGATTTGAAGGCCCCCCACAAGGGAATTTCATCATTGAGTCTTAGATTGCCGACCTTTGCTTTTTCTTTATTTGTTGCTATCTTTGTAGTCATATCATCCTTGTATTCTTTGTAATTTGTTGGCTCTGTTTGTTCCTTGTAATTAATGAAACATAGTATTGTTACATTTCATCAAAAAGTGTATGTCGGATCATCATGTGTGCTTATGCATGTATTTAAACATATAGGTATATAAATACATGTGTGTATATGTATTTTCTCGATCGGTCACCTCATGTGTGGCCCATCTATCTGTCATCTTCTCATCTACTGTTTGCCTCGCCTTTGAAAGATGCTCCTGGACGAGGACGGCTGCACGGAGTAATGAGTAATGGCATATGGAAATAATCTTGCTTATTACTCCCTCGGTCCCAAAATAAGTGTCTTATTAATTTTGAGACATTTATTTTGGGACGAGGGGAGTAGAAAATTGTTATTACGTATCCATATTGTGAATGTCTTTACGCATGTGGCATCTACAAGTAATCGTTTTGCATCATACTATTGTAGAAATGTGTCCCGTGGACATGAGTCAGAGAGATTTATACTATGGAAGTGTTCCATGTAATGGAGGTCCATTAACTAAGTTTAATCGGTCAAGAAACATTTCTAAAATTAGAATCGGTGGACGACGTTCATCAACTAAGTTTAAACAACCTAACTAGCTGCCTAGGCTTTCGACCACTCCCTAGTGCCTACTATGTGCGACTGGCCGGTTCCTGTGTCATGCACATCGCGGTTTAGCATCCGTCACCGGCGCATGCCTACTCACTTTCCCATAGTTATATATCAACCGGATAGCTAAGCTAGTTAGCTCCAAGAAGAAAATCTAATCTTACATTCAGCCAGCTCCACGATCGATCATTCGACCATGGGATGGCAACGCATCTACTTCCTCGGCGTCTTGCTAATTATTAGTGGCGTCTCCCTCATAGCCGGTGGCAGCAAGAGCATCAAGAAGGCGTGCATCGACACCCCGTACCCTGACTACTGCACATCAGCCCTCTCCGCAGACTCCGCGAGCAAAGGCGCCTAAGCGACGCGAGCTGAATGGGCTAGGGGTCCTCCCACACATCCTCATCGCCACCGAGGCGTCATTAGTCGTCAGCAAAGAGGTATTATTCCATGACTTGTCCTAAGGTTGAGGAGGCTTGCATCCACACCGCAAAGAGGAGTTCAGTAATCAGGCCGCTCTATGTCGCCATGAATCCGCGTGCACATCGGCGAGCATGGCGATATAGTCTGGGTAATAGCGTGCTATCCAACTTCTCTTTGCGGGTGCACACTCCTCGGCATCCGTCAAGTCGCTTTGTGCTGTTTTTGAACAGTGTCTGAAAGTCTAAAACGTCTTATAAAAACAAACAGAGGTAGTACCACTTTGCTCACGACCAAGGACTCACCTGTGCTGATGCGGATAGCTATGAGGACCGCCATTCCATCTAGCCCGCGCGCGTCGGCGCCTTTGCTATCTGGCATGTCGGAGAGAACTGATGTGCACATGTCGGGGTATGGTGTGCCGGCGCATGCCGTCTTGACGTTTTCGCTGCCACCTTTCACGCGGGAGACGGCAAAGAAAGAGATGATGGCGGAGAACGTCGCCATGGCCAAATAATCCACTGTGGTGTTAGGTGAATTTAGTTACTGAAACCTCGTCAACGTGCTAATTTTGGTACGTTTCTTGTCGCATCACATGAAACAATATTTAAACTTAGTTAATGTGTTGATGGACCTCATCACACGGATCACCGTCATGGTTTAAGTCTTGCTAACTGTGTGTATAGGGAAAATGTCTACACTAACATGATGCATAGAACTGCTTGCAAGAGCCATATGGCCTAAGTTTGTTACAACAATTTTGAAGTGGCCTAAGTTTCTTTTGTTATGCTTTTAACCAATCTACTCCGAGGTGCCGTCCCTGGTAAGGAGCGTCTTGCGGCAACGATAATCGATGAGGCTGTAAGATGAGCATGTCGAGAGAAGATGATGGACGCAAGTGGACGGATGGACCATGTATATGACGATCGGCAATGGCGTAGCTAGGAATTTTAGACCAATGTTGTCCAATTGACAATATTTTTTCCACAAATGTACAAATGTTAAATTTCCAATAAGTATATGCCACAAATACAAATGTTAATTTTGTCATTCTGTGTATGTACTGAAAGAAAAGCAAATCTTAAAAAGGACTTTTAAGAGATCAAGACTGGAAAATGAAAATCATCACTCGGCTAGCCGGCAACTATGCTCAACAGCGCTTGCGCTGGGCAGCTGCCCCTGCCTCTGCAGGTTGCCCGCAAGGCGGCAACCCATGTCACTGGTTCAGCCGTGGAGCAACGACGAGCGTCGCCTCTTGTCTGTAACTTCTGTTCGTGTTTCGAAATGACCAATCAGCAGAATCGTACCATTGTACTACCATCATTCCTAAATCTAAGACGTTGTACCTACACTGTAGGAGGAAACAACCATGTAGCTGGAGTCATATGGGCTTGCCGCTTTGGGCCTTGTGCACCGGCAAGGATGCAGTGTGGATTTTATTTGTTTTACAGGCGAAGGCTAGCAAAATTCGTGAGAGCTTACGAAGCTCCTATCTGGGTCGGCTCGGTAGAGAGGAATTGTAGCGACCTTTTCCTAGTTGTTTTGCTTTTGGGGTCCTTTTTGTTTTTCTAAATTTTTGAAATTCTTATTTAAACGAATATATATTAAAACATGGACATTTGTTGAAAACCTGAACATTTTTTAAATTTTAAACATTTTCTTATATGCGTGAACATTTTTTATGGACAAAGTTAACATTTTTTAAATTATGAATTTGTTATGAACAAGTTTTTAATGTGAAATTGTTTTGAAAATTTTCAACTATTTAAAATGAGAACAATTTTTTAATATGCAGAAATATTTTAAATTCTGAGTAATAGCAAACAATTTATAAAATTTTCAATCATTTTTCTAAAAAAGGAAAAGAAAAACAAACATGAAAAAACCGGACTAGATCTATCTACCAAAACCGGTAAAGCCAGACAGGGAACCCATCTCATCTTTCTCGCTCGCTCCCTACACAAAGAATCGACATTTGCAATAGTCATCTTCTGCTCCCGAGGTCATTTGAGCGGATGAACAGTAAAACACAAAAAACTGAAGAAAAAAATAATCTGAATTTTTTTTGGTGAAAACATTAACAAAAGTTTTATGTGCTCGCAAAAGTTCATGTTGAATATAAAATTTTGAAAGTCATGGCCAAAATGCTTTCGAAAATTACATTTTTGGAGCGCTAATTTTGTTTCTTTTGTGACGACTTTAAAAAATGTGATATCAAGATGATATATTGTGAGCACGTCAATTTTTTTATCATTGTTGGTACCAATATAAATTCAAATTCTTTTGGATTTTTTGGATTTTACTGTTCACCTAAGCTCATTTGAGTTTGGGCTCAGAAACTCCACACCCCGACATTTGATGCAATGTGCGTTGAATAGGAAATGACATCGCATAATTTGAAGCAGATATAGCTCGCCAACAACAACTGATCCGGGCTGCGGCCCGAATCAAAGAATTCTTTGGTTTTTGCAAGATAGCCGATTCTCTTGTATTGGTACCAACATAGGTTTGTCCCCGCACTTATTCATCTATATTATGTGTGTACTCCTCAAAAAAATCTATATTATGTGTGTCTCTTTGTTTTCTTTTTTTGTACTTTTTTCTTCCTTTACATGTTTTCTTTTCTGATATTTTATTTTTCTGTTTTCCTTTTAATTTATTTGTGATTTTTTGTGTATTTTCCCTTTCTATTTGTTTTATTTCTATTTCCTTCCATTCTTTCTTGTCCATCACGTAAATAAAAAGTTCATAATGTTTTCTAAGTATTCCTTGTGTATTTGAAAAGGTTCAGATTGTGTTTCTAAAACCGTTCGGTGTGTATTAAACAAATATTCAACATGTATTTAAAAATGTTTGTCGTGTACTTTTAAAACGTTGACGCATATTGTTCATCATGTAACAAAATTATTCATGTTTACTGTGAGATTTTTCATCATGTATTAAAAATCATCCATCATGTATTTGTAAACTGTTCATCGAGTATTTAAAAAGTGTTCTACATTTCTTTTAGAATGTTAATTGTGCATTTCAAAATATATGATTTTATAAAATGCATGCACATTTTTAATACAAGGTGATTTTTTTAACAACATGACCATTTTTTGAAAGTGCTTGACTTGAAGTACAAGGACATTTGTTGGAAAGGGTGAACATTTGCGGAAGTACATTAATAATTTCCTTAGTAGCATGATCATTTTATTTAAATCACATGATTTTCTAAAAATGGAGCAAACAATTTCTTTAAACAACATGAATTTTACATTAATATTACATGAACTAACTCATGCACACATGTTTGATGTGCCTTTTTGCATGTTAATGAAGAAACAAAAACGTGACGAGCTAGCAGTGTAGGTGCTGGGAAGTTCAAGCCGAGAATCCAATCGAGGCACCGGGCATATGCGTTGATAGGTGTGCTAGGCGCTGGCCAATGCAAAGCGACCAAGCTCCAAGTGGGCCTGCCCAGCAAGTGAGCGGCGCGAGAACGATGCAATCAAGCGGTCGCACTAGACCGGTAAAATCCCATAGTGGTCCATGGGTAAATCAATCAAGTCAGGAATGGAGATATATCCACCGCTTGAGGCCTACCTAAGCAGGGAACAAATATTTTCTATATACGTATTCAATAACTATAGTTCCATAATTGTTAAACATGATATATGGTTGTACTGTAACTCCTATTTGAATGTTTTTTGGCTCTTTAACAAACATGGAAGACAAAACAAGAGGGTGGTTTCTTTAGAAACTGCCAGTCTACAAGAAATCGACAGAGCTTTAGCCATTAGACCAATCCATCCATCCTCCTACCTAAACAATGATGCCTTTTCTTGTTCGGGTCAAACCTGAGTAAATCATGTCAAGGCATGAGTAGAGATATTACTGTGCGTTCAATGCTGGGTAAGTCATGTGTGAATACCCTTGAGGGCCTCAAAATGATGCATCAATATTATCATTTTATTGAAAATATGATTTCCTTCGTAAATTCGTCAATGTCTAGTTTCCTGAAGATTTCTGGTACCTTCAGTGCATTTCTATATTAAGACGTGAAATGCCGATAAAATATTCTAAATATGGTTAATTACATATGTAATTACGCAATTTATCCTCATTCATGATGCAAATGCACATACCACGAGTGATAGGTCGCATAGAGGAAGCCATTAGTGGTGATCATTCATGTCCCATGTGAAATATACCAGTATGTGAGAGCCCTAAGCGTGTTAGTGGAAGCGGTTGGATCTTCCCAAGAGTCCCATGAGGGGTAACTTATCTAGGTGACTTCCTAGCCAGCTCTATAAGAGTTGTCCTGACCGGTCGGCTTGTTAGTGCTATGGTATCTTGGTTGAAGGGCCAGTGCCCGCTATTGGTGTACGAGTCACTACTCATGGAAAACTACTGACTAGTCAGCCACACTTCAGTGTAGGTGGTTAAAGACCCATCGGTAATCCAATGTTCTATATTAGTGAAACTTAGCTCGAGCCAGCACATCCATATATTTTTCATGAAGGAAAGTACATAAGGTAGCATAGAGCAAACACTCGACTAAGTTAGTCATGACTTTTAAGGCAAAAAAACTTTTATCTTCAACAAGTTAACTCCACATGTTATGTCTCGAAGATATGTTCCTGGAACCAGCTAAGAATTGTTATCTTGATGCTCATGTCAATGCAAAATGGTGCCCTTGGCTTATGCCACTTTCTGTTATCCTTAAGCCCCAAATGGAGTGAAGGACAAATCAACCAAACATTGGCTTGCCTTCGCATTGTCCTGGGTTTTCTCGGTTATATCAAAGCATGTTACATATAGGTTCAACAACATTTCTCCATTGTACATAACATCGTCGTTCTATAGGGGATTTTGTTTATTGCAATAATCAAGCTTGAAGAGCCATTTGTGAAGTTCAACTATGAAAGGTACCATTGTTATTGCTATTAGCCATATTGTTGTACATCTAAGCGCACAACTCCTCTCTCTCTAGATGTTTGGTAGCCTCTCAAGCAATACATGTATTCTTTTTAAACAAATTGGCTTGGGTTCCCAATCTATGGCAATCAAACCATCAAGACTTATGTCCATGATGGAGTTGAGATGCATTGGAATCAATCAAGCATATGTTGCATGCCATCTTACCATATGTGCTCAAAGCGAGCATTCCAAGAGCAGTGAAATCATGGAATGGGCATAAGTATGCAGCCTTAGAAAAGGTCTTCTTGAAATATGCATCCCAAATCTTTCTTTCCTCACTCCATAAGTTCATCAGGTAAAGATTACATCATCACACCAAGTTAGAAGGTTTGCACATCAACTTTCCATTACAAGATCAAAATAGTTCACTATGCAACCCACCTTTCACGGATCATCATCGTCGCTTCCCTGAGTATGCTACACTTACAAGAAGTTTTTTGCAGATTGTATTTACTATATGAGGTGGTTGGCTCGGGGAGGAAATCGGAGGGGAAGGGGTGTGATACGTCTCCAACGTATCTATAATTTATGAACTATTCATGCCATGTTTGCAACAATTTTATATGGTTTTGGTATGATTTTATTAGAACTAACCCGGACTGACGTTGTTTTCGGCAGAACTACCGTGGTTTCATTTTTTGTGCAGAAAATAAAAGTCCTCGAAATGGGCTAAAAAATTACGGTGATTTTATGGACCAAAAGAGACCCCCAAAGCACCAGAGTTGGACCATGAGGTGACCGAGGAGGCCACACGCCTGGGGGGAGGGCCCACCCCCCAGGGCACACACTCCTAGCTTGTGGGCCCCTTGGGCACCCACTTGACGTGAGACCGACGCCAAAAATTCTTATAAATACCAAAACCTTCGAAAAGAACCCTAGATCGGAAGTTCAGCCGCCACAAGCCTCTATAGCCACGAAAAAACAATTGGGAGCCCGTTCCGGCACCCTGTCGGAGGGGGAAACCATCACCGGAGGCCATCTCCATCACCCCGACGGTCTCCATGACGAGGAGGGAGTAGTTCACCCTCGGGGCTGAGGGTATGTACTAGTAGCTATGTGTCTGATATCTCTCTCTTCTTCTTGATTTGGCACGATCTTGATGGACCGCGAGCTTTGTTACTATAGTTTGATCTTCTGGTGTTCTTCCCCGTCTACCTTCTTGTGATGAATTGAGTCTTGCTCTTTGAGGTTTCATTATGTTGGATTGAGTATTAGATTTGAGAACACTTGACGTATGTCTTGCGGTGGGATATAAGTGGTGACAATGGGATGTTCTATTATTCACTTGAGGCATATTTATGTTATTTTAGGAAAATAATTAACAATTTTGTTGGCTTGTACGTGTACCTAAGTATTTTTGTTATTTGCAACACCTCATTATTTAAAACTTTGGACTTTAAATGTTATCATTTTTAGTGTTATGTTTCTTCCTTTAAGGAACAATATGGTCCCTACTTGATTATACAAAATGAATAAATAAGGTAATATCACACGGCCACACTTAACCTTGTTGCTTGCATTATTATGTCTCTTGGCAAGGGGAAAATTACCGTTTGGAGGAGAAAAGAGTGATGAAACCACACATGATGCATATGCAAAAGACATTCCCTATATGACCCTATATTGCTATTATAAATCACTATGCACTTTTTTAGTTTACCCTGTTTGCAGCGAGGATCAACCTTCATTGCTTCTATTGTACATTTTTGAGAACCAAATAAATATTGTGTACGTGTTTGAGGGGAAAGGCTCCTCAGGGATTATGTCTATTGGTGTGATGCTTCTTTTCTTTGGAAGGGATTGACCTTTATTATGGATCTTTAACGATAGTGTCGTACATGAATAGGTTGTCATTATCTTTTTTTTTCGAGATTGACGGGGGGGCTAAAAACCCCACCGCTTGTTATATTCCCACTCGAAAGTGACTTGGCAGTCAGTACAGATACAAGTAAGTGCACAAAGGCACAAAAGAAAATAACAGGGGAGGGCTTCAAGAGGAAGCCCAAAACTAGAAGAAAGAAAACAAAAAGGAGGGGAAGGCTGGCAACAGAACCAAACCGAAACCCCTGGAGGCCGACATCTCAGGTAGCAAGCTCCGCTGAGCAGCTTGTTCCACCACTGACAATGAACCACAACAAGGCCTAGGGAGAAAAAGACGGGCACCATAACAGCAGCTCGCAATGGAACATCACTGGCACGAACGAAGGGCGTCGGATAGCCGAGTTCGTGTGGCGACACCGGTGTGCACCGGCGAAGCCAAGAGACAACAAACCACTGAGACCGAAGGGCACGACACCGGTGTACCGCCGCCGAGGTCGAAGGGTAGCGTGCTGCCGAGGCCACCCCAGGATGTCCACGCAAACGTCGTCCGGGCCACCATGAAGCACAACCCTGATAGAAAGGAGACACCGAAGTAGAAGCATATCGAGAAGCATCACTGGCGCGAACGAAGAGCGTCGAATAGCCGAGTTCGAGTGGCGGCACCGGTGTGCCGCCAGCGAAGCCGAGAACGCAACACGCCACCGAGACCGAAGGGTGCAGTACCGGTGTACTGCCGCCGAGGTCGAAGGGCAGCGCGTCGTCGAGGCCACCCCAGGATGTCCAAGCAAGCTCCACTCGAGTCGCCAAGGACAATGGCCAGCCAGGATCGAAGCCGAGGTGGAGAGGAAGTAGCAAGAGGCGAGTCCACCCGAAGCAGAAGAAATCCAAGAAGATGCCCCCAAGGAGGAAACGGCGTAGAGACATCGACACCATCCGACACGGGGAACCCCGGGTCCGAGATTTCTCTCGGGATCTGAGAGCTTGGGGGGGAGGGAGGGAAACAATGCCAAACTCGACGCCTTCAAGAAGGAAAAATGGCGGCTGCAGCCGTCATCGTCGATGAAGTTTTCACCCGGCAGTGCCTCCTCCACCTCGCAACCGGAGCAAGTCGGCCAACCACCGCCGTAGCCCAACAGTCTAGGCAGCCATGAGCTGCGAAGTGAGCTACGAAGGGCCAAAGAAGCAGCAACACGCCGGGGCGCCGCACCCAACAAGGAGAGGCTGAGGTGCACCGCGGCCAGCGCGAGGCCGCAACGAGAGAGCACGGGGAGCCGGCCAACAAGGCCACCTGAACCGCAGATCTGGTGCTGAAGCGCGACCACCAGAAAACCTGCAACGGCAGAGGGACGAGTGGTGGGGGTCAGGGGAGGGGGTGGACGCAACAAGGAGGGCGCGCCCTGCCGCCATGGCAAGCGGGCCGGGGAGCACCACAACCGGCTGGGGCCCAGATCCAAATGGGGAAGACGGGACCAGTGCAACAGGAGGAGTCGCATCCGGAGGGAGACCCACCACACCAGCAGCGGGCGGGGAAGACACCGCCGGGGGAGGCCGCTCCCGGCGCCGGTCGAAGCCGCTGGAGCCGCCAGGGGACGGATCTGGAGGAGCTGTGGAGGGAAAGGGCGTGGGGTGAAGCGGGATGGGGGGAGAACGGCCTCGCCGCCGCCATCCCTGGATCCGGCGCGGCTTCGCCGGCCGGCCCTCCGGCGGCGGCGACGCGGGGGTGGTCGGGAGGAGGGGCGGCGGTTGGTGGCGGCTGGGGTTCCCCTCGAGTCGCCCGGCGTGGGCGACGCGAGGGTCGGGCGACTGCTTGTTCCTTCCTCTCAGGTTGCCATTATCTTATTTGCATGGATAAATACATGTTTTGGTAAGCTTTATGTGTTGGTCTTACTCATGTATCCATACAGTTTTTTTTGTCTTTGAGTTCAGTATCGATATGCAAATTTAGGTTTTGTTCATACATGGATGCCATTATTTTGATTTCAGTCAGATTCAACATCTCACACTAATAATGTTGTTCACAATTTTTGTGTCTTCCTTTCAACTTGCTACAACTTTCCAGTACAGGTCATATTTAGCTAAATTATATACTCCCCCTCCATTCCATAATGTAGTGCATATAGATTTCTTGAAAAGTCAAACTTTACAAACTTTGACCAAGTTTATCGAGAAAACTATTTATATCTACAATACCAAATATATAAAATATGAAACTACATCCTACCATGAATCTGATGCATTCTAGATGTAAATATTTTTCTCCATAAATTTGGTCAAAGTTTGTGAGGTTTGCCTTTTCAAAAAAATCTATATGCACTACATTATGGAACAGAGGGAGTAGTTATTATAGTTAGAAGATTGCATTCTGCTTGTCTTCCATTTTTTTCCTTTTTCATACAACATTATTTCGTACAAGGATCTTGATGATGGTGACTTACTGATAATGATGCTTTTAGTAATTTGGAAGACAATACTCAAAACTGACTATATATCATCTTATGTGTTTCAGAAAAAACTTAGATAATGAAGTAAATGGACAACTTTTGGCAAGAACTAGAGGAACCACTTGATAGGGAGGACAACAAACAATACATCTTAAAGAAGAGATAACTGAAGCAGAGGGAAGAAATGTTGAGCTGACAAAGACGTGTCTTCTTTGCTATCTTCATGTTGCTTTCCCCTACGGATTTGTAGTTTTAAGTGTACTTCTATCAATGCATAGTCTTTCAATTTGGGTGCTACTTTTGAATAACATCCTATAGAAAGCTCTGCCTTGAATTCAAAGCCAATGGGAGTTTTGTCCTTTTAAACACCATGAGGTAGTTTTTTTCTCTCCTGTTGCAACGCACGGGCATGTTTACTAGTTATACTAACATACATATATTTTGTTGTCTATAGAAGTCTAAACCGTTTTACAGAAATTTATATTTAATTGGAGTGTACAAAGAACAAAAAATCTATCGATTTCTCCAATTTAAATTTGGGATTAGTTTAAATGAAAACAAACGTTAGATTTATATATCATCTGGATAATTAATATGACCCAATTTCCATAAATGGCTGAAAGTTGGATTTAATTTCAAAGAAAATCAATAGTGTGTTATATACAACTATGAAATATTCAACCTCAAATTGAAATGCAAACACGCGTTTTTCCATTGCAATTTGGTTTCCCTTCGGTAAATATAGTCCCGGGGTGAGTCCTCACAATGACCACATAACAAAGAATCGTAGTACTACAAATAAGCTTCCTACATATCCTAATAATGGTGATAACATGTAGCTAGTTCAGTGGCATGCTCATTTCTGCACCTATATTTTCTGTTTATCATCATACATGTAATTTCATGTACACATCACATTTTGAAACCGAAACTCACTTTTGGGGTATAAAAAAAACATCTGATTCCTTATTGTGGTAGAACATATATCTGTTGGTTATATGAATCTGCAAGGCCTCATGATTCTAAATACATTTGCTTAGATCCTGCTTATGTGTAATCCTTGCTTGACCATTCGTTGACATGTCATGGTCAGCCGTCAACCTAGAGGGCCCAAGTCTTATGCATATATTAGCATACAACTATGCTTGGACTCGCTAGCACCAAGTTACTTTTATAAGCGCAATACCCTATGTAATTATAGTTAGAGATAAATCATAAATTACATAGCGCTTCTTTGGTTCAAAGGAATTTTGTAGGATTCTATTCCTTTGGAATTTTACATATGTATACCTTCTGTCTGGGTATACAAGGCTCATTTGGTTTGTCTTGGCATGTTTGGTTTCTATGAATATAGATCATAGGAATTTTTCCGCTGGCCTATTTTGCATGCAATCCTATAGAAAAAATTAATTGGAGTTCAACCTCATGAAAAAAAACTTTTCTTATAATAAAAGTTATGGCATACACCTATTCCCCTAAAAATTATCCTGCATTTTCCCCATGGCACAACTATTGTGTACATCATGTAGATCACTTAAAGAAAGTAAAGTTTTCATAAAGTTGAACTCAATAAAATCTTCCTACGGAATTTGCACACAACGTAGGACCTAGACAAAAACCATACGGCTTCTAGTCATGTAAATCGAACATTCTACATAGAAAAAAAATCATACAAAAATACTGTGAAATTCTTGAACCAACCATGACACCACTTACCATTAAATGGGCATTCACACCATTTGCATAATATGTACACACACTCATGACACCAACCATGTGGAGAATCCATCCAAATCCAAATATTTACACCAAGGAGGCAAATACATGACCACCACACCACCATTATTATCATCATTGTGCTAGTGTAACATACAAGTAGTAGTGTACATGAAAAAAAATCCAATACCGATTTGACTGACTATTTCAAACCTAAAACCCCAACAGAAACATCAAGCCCACCAACCGGCTAAACGAACTAAAGATCTCACTGACGAGGAATATCGGCTCGCGTCACCGACTAGTGGGACCCCCACAGGCCCCATCCCCTCCAGTTGAACACGCCGGCGACCGCGCCCCACACCCGCCGCCTGCGCTCCTCCGGAACGTCGTCGCGGGCGCAGGCCGCGGTGGTTTCTTCCTCCTCCTCCACCGTCTTCTTCACTACCTCCTCCCCGCCTTCAACCACCTCCGCCAGCACAGGAGCCGCGGCGGCCGAGGTCTCCCCCTGCTCCGGCAGCTGAGGGTCAACGGCGGCCGACGCCTTGGCCTTGCCCTTGGAGGAGGCTGCTCGCTTCTTGCGGCGGCGGCCACCCTTGCCCTCCTCCTTCCGGGCCAGGTGCTCGTCGAAGGCCTCGATGGCCCGGTGAATCGCCTCGCGGTCGCGCTCCGGGGACCCGTCCCAGCGCGACCAGTAGGCCGTGTAGCACCCGAAGCACCCGCACCCGAGCTCCGGGCGGTGGGGCTTCCGCCCGCACCCCTCCCCGGCCGCGGAGGGCTCCTCCCTCGCCGGCGTGGGCGGCGCCGAGGAGCGCAGCGAGGCGAGGACGAGGTACGCGAGCACCTCCTTCCCCTCGGGCCCCAGCGGCGCCGCCATGGCGAGCACGACCGCGGGGAGCAGCCGGAGGAGCACCCCCTCCGCCGTCTCGCCGCCGGCCGCCGACGGCGACGGCGACGGGTGGACCTTGCCCTTGCCCATTTCTTGGAGATTGTCTCCCGAAAGCCTCTCGATGTTTTTTTCCTTTCTGAGATTGCTTCGATGTTAAGCGACTTTTGGGTTCAGGTGGGGTCGACTAGTTTTATTAGGCTGCCCATAAGTATCATGCATGCCAACTAAGCAAGTTTGGTGAGGTGACATAGAATTAAATAAAGAAAGAGAGGCTTGAGTATCGTATCATGATACCGTATCATATTAAATGATATGCTATTTTATATCATGCATGGCAATAAAATTTAGTCTCCTATAATACCAACTTATGATACTATGCATTAGGGATATACTCCTCCGTTCCTAAATATTTGTCTTTCTAGATATTTTAAATGGTCACCACATACGGATATATATAGACATTTTTTAAAGTGTAGATTCACTCATTTTGCTCCGTATGTAGTCACCATTTGAAACCTTCAGAAAGACAAATATTTAGAAACGGAGAGAGTAATATCATAGACTAGTATCATATGTATGATACTTCCCATTATAACCGGCCTTATGCGCAAGGGAGAGGGTCGGTGGTGGATTAGGTGCAACGGGACCATCTTTTGTGACCGTGATGGCGTGGGGACGGTCTGGCCGGCGGATGGACGATTCTGACAAAGCCACACATCGGCCGAAGCTCTGTTGGCTAGGGCTCATATGATGTTGACGCTTATATTTTCTTACAACGTGATTTGTTTCATAGGAATGGAGGTACTATATTTTCTAGAATCATGTATATATTGGTTTTATTTCCAATGATTTTACGACTAGGCGCCTACGGTGATTTTGTAAATTTAAAGATGATATGCCGGCTCAGTCTTTCGGAGGTGCTCATAGAGGTAGGGTGTGTGTGTGTGCGTTCATAGTGTATGCGCGTGTATATGAGCGCTTATGTCTGTACTGATGTTAAAGAAAAGGAAAAAAAGAATTTTTTAAGGATCAAAGTGGACAAGCCACCTTAATCCTTTACTCTTTCCTACTATTATTTGATTTGAAATTCATGTTAAACAAACGAGCCTTATTGTAGTTTGAGGGAGTGAGGGAGAGAGAGAAGAGGAGGGCGAGGGGGTCCGATGAGTCAATGACTGTGCATGAAGGGGTGGAATGGAATTTATGATGTTGACGCCCTTCATACATTCATGGTCAAACAACATTGGATGGATAGAAAGGGATGAACGGGCAAAATCATAAGAATCCCTAATGGTTAGGAGCTAAACAAAGCTAAAGGCACAACATGGATGGGCGTCAACTAAGAGCACATGTGTCAGAAAACATGTAAATTACCTTTTACAAAACCGTTTATGCTAGAAACGTTGTCCATGACAGATTTTTTGTTGTTGGAAAAATACGAAGCTCTAAATTAGAACGTGACCACTTCAACAATACACATCCAAAAGAAAAAGGGAAAAACATTGAAGTACTTGGGGAGCCCCACGTCTTCTACCTCTAGAATGAGATGACAGCACACTGGATCCTTGCTTCTAGTTGGTGGGAAGTCATTAAAGCTACGCTCTGGATGAACCAACACCACAAAGAAAAGGGTTGTCCAGGCTGATAGTGTACACCTGATCAGGCCAATCCTTTACACACCTCACTGAATCCATGGGTGAGGCTGGGGCACACATGATCGTCATGAAGATAGAGCTCGGGGACAAAACCTCCACAAAGCAGTGTCCGTCCCCGTTGTGTCCAGGATGCCAAAGACACAAACCTTGCTACATCCCGGGAAAGCACGGTAAGCCAATGCCTCTGCCAAGATGACAATTCCTAGAGGCACAAACATTGTCATCTCACCAGTTCCGCCAGCACATCTACGCCAACCCGACGACACTACTAAATACTCCCTCTGCATACAAACATAAGAGTGTTTAGATCACTATTTTAGTAATCTAAACGCTTTTATATTTCTTTACGGAGGGAGTACATACTAGTCACCCAACCATAACTAAAATATGCGTGAACCAAAATTAGAACATAACCGAGTTTCCTAGTAGGCCATCAGGTGCTCCGAGAGAATATCTGGTACTCCCACCTCTAGGGTGTTTCCGGTGCTCCAAACTCGATAGCACATTTTTAAATGTTCAAAAAATTCTGAAAAAAATGTAGCACATTGATACAACATCAATGTATGTTGTCAAAAAAAATTCAAATCGAAATTCATAACATTGCTCGAGATACAAAAATGACAAAATCAACATTGATGTGATAATGGGGCAAATCTAAAGCCCAACTTATGTTGTGTACTATCTACTGTCGAATTTGTCATCTATGTTTCTCTAGCTATGTTTCGAATTTTGATTTCAATTTTTGTGACAACATACATTGATGTTGTGTCTATGCGCTGATTTTTTTAGATTTTTCAAACATTTAAAAATGTGCTATCAAGTTTGGAGCACCCTAGGGGTGGGAGTACTAGATATTCTCCCCAGGTGCTCCCAAGCTAGGGGTACTCCCGGTGCTCCAAATTCAAGAAAACATTCTTAAATGTTTCAAAAAAATCTGACAAAAAATGTGAATGTTCACAAGGTTTGTGACTACAACCCCCAGAAACTTCGGGTCCAAACTCGGAACGCACATTGACAAACAAAAATGTGAAATCCAGCATGAATAGTGTAAAGAAAAATACAAAAGCAACATTGACACTATTCACATCTGGATTTCACTTTTTTGTTTCTCAATGTGCATTTTGAGTTGGATCTGAAATTTTGAGGGGTTGTAGTCACATTCCTTGTTGATGTTCACATTTTTCCAGATTTTTTTTGAAACATTTAAGAAACATTTTTTTGAATTTGGAGCACCGGGAGTACACCAAGCTTGAGAGCACATGATACTTTCCCCTCCATTGGGTCCTTGTACTACAAATGTTAGGACAGTTCCAGTGCCTTACTCTATATCTAGTGACATTAAAAAGATGTATAGATATAGTAGTCCCAGTTGCACAATATATCTTAGGTTGCGTCTTAAACAACCTTAGGTCTCTCTCATTGCATTGGTGTTTAGATGAGGTGTTAAATGCATGAAAAAGCCTAGAACCAAAACTATCCAATGCATAGGCGCTTAGCTTCTTGGTGCTAAGACTGCTGCCAATGTATGTGCACATTAAATAGCTTAGAAACTATACACTAGTAGAAAAGGGGGCAACGGTCCAAGCCGGGTCAGCCCATTAGTCCCGGTTCAGTCCAGAACCGGGACCAATGGGGGCATTGGACCCGGTTCGTGAGCCCAGGGGGCCGGCCGGGCCACGTGGGCCATTGGTCCCGGTTCGTCTGGACCTTTTGGTCCCGGTTGGTGGGACGAATCGGGACCAATGGGCCTCGCTCCTGGCCCACCACCATTGGTCCCGGTTAGTGGCTTGAACCGGAACCAAAGGCTCCCCTTTGGTCCCGGTTCAAGCCACCAACCGGGACCAATGAGGTGACTATATTGAAGGAAATATGCCCTAGAGGCAATAATAAAGTTATTATTTTATTTCCTTATATCATGATAAATGTTTATTATTCATGCTAGAATTGTATTATCCGGAAACATAATACTTGTGTGAATACATAGACAAACTAAACGTCACTAGTGTGCCTCTACTTGACTAGCTCGTTAATCAAAGATGGTTATGTTTCCTAACCATAGACATGTGTTGTCATTTGATTAATGAGATCACATCATTAGGAGAATGATGTGATTGACATGACCCATTCCATGAGCTTAGCACCCGATCGTTTAGTATGTTGCTATTGCTTTCTTCATGACTTATACATGTTCCTATGACTATGAGATTATGCAACTCCCGCTTTACCGGAGGAACACTTTGTGTGCTACCAAACGTCACAACATAACTGGGTAATTATAAAGGAGCTCTATAGGTGTCTCCAAAGGTACATGTTGGGTTGGCGTATTTCGAGATTAGGATTTGTCACTCCGATTGTCGGAGAGGTATCTCTGGGCCCTCTCGGTAATGCACATCACATAAGCCTTGCAAGCATTGCAACTAATGAGTTAGTTGCGAGATGATGTATTACGAAACGAGTAAAGAGACTTGCCGTAACAAGATTGAACTAGGTATTGAGATACCGACGATCGAATCTCGGGCAAGTAACATACCGATGACAAGGGGAACAAAGTATGTTGTTATGCGGTCTGGCCGATAAAAGATCTTCGTAGAATATGTGGGAGCCAATATGAGCATCCAGGTTCCGCTATTGTTTATTGACCAGAGACATGTCTCGGTCATGTCTACATTGTTCTCGAACCCGTAGGGTCCGCACGCTTAACGTTACGATGACAGTTTCATTATGAGTTTATATATTTTGATGTCCCGAAGTTTGTTTGAAGTCCCGGATGTGATCACGGACATGACGAGGAGTCTCGAAATGGTCGATACATAAAGATTGATATATTGGAAGCCTATGTTTGGACATCGGAAGTGTTCCGGGTGAAATCGGCATTTTACCGGAG
>NC_057806.1:682350363-682362635 GCF_018294505.1 Triticum aestivum | reverse complement strand
CCCCCCCATGTCCGAATTGGACAAGGAAGGGGGGCGGCGCCCCCCCTTTCCTTTCTTCCCTCTCCTCCTTCCCCCCAAGTCCTAATCCAACTAGGGAAAGGTGGGGAGTCCTACTCCCAGTAGGAGTAGGACTCCTCCGGCGCGCCTCCTCCTAGGGCCGGCCGCACCCCCCCTTTGCTCCTTTATATACGGGGGCAGGGGGCACCTCTAGACACACATGTTGATCCTCGTGATCGTTTTCTTAGCCGTGTGCGGTGCCCCTTTACACCATACTCCTCGATAATATTGTAGTGGTGCTTAGGCGAAGCCCTGTGATGGTAGAACATCAAGATCGTCACCACGCCGTCGTGCTGACGGAACTCTTCCCCGACACTTTGCTGGATCGGAGTCCGGGGATCGTCATCGAGCTGAACGTGTGCTAAAACTCGAAGGTGTCGTAGTTTCAGTGCTTGATCGGTCGGGCCGTGAAGACGTACGACTACATCAACCGCATTGTCATAATGCTTCCGCTATCGGTCTACGAGGGTACGTAGACAACACTCTCCCCTCTCGTTGCTATGCATCACCATGATCTTGCGTGTGCGTAGGAAATTTTTTGAAATTACTACGTTCCCCAACAGTGGCATCCAAGCCTAGGTTTTATGTGTTGATGTTATATGCACGAGTAGAACACAAGTGAGTTGTGGGCAATATAAGTCATACTGCTTACCAGCATGTCATACTTTGGTTCGGCGGTATTGTTGGATGAAGCAGCCCGGACCGACATTACGCGTACGCTTACGCGAGACTGGTTCTACCGACGTGCTTTGCACACAGGTGGCTGGCGGGTGTCAGTTTCTCCAACTTTAGTTGAACCAAGTGTGGCTATGCCCGGTCCTTGCGAAGGTTAAAACAACACCAACTTGACAAACTATCGTTGTGGTTTTGATGCGTAGGTAAGATTGGTTCTTGCTTAAGCCCGTAGCAGCCACGTAAAACTTGCAACAACAAAGTAGAGGACGTCTAACTTGTTTTTGCAAGGCATGTTGTGATGTGATATGGTCAAGACATGATGCTAAATTATTGTATGAGATGATCATGTTTTGTAACCGAGTTATCGGCAACTGGCAGGAGCCATATGGTTGTCGCTTTATTGTATGCAATGCAATTGCACTGTAATGCTTTACTTTATCACTAAGCGGTAGCGATAGTCGTGGAAGCATAAGATCAGCGAGACGACAACGATGCTACGATGGTGATCAAGGTGTCGCGCCGGTGATGATGGTAATCATGACGGTGCTTCGAAGATGGAGATCACAAGAACAAGATGATGATGGCCATATCATATCACTTATATTGATTGCATGTGATGTTTATCTTTTATGCATCTTATCTTGCTTTGATTGACGGTAGCATTTTAAGATGATCTCTCACTAATTATCAAGAAGTGTTCTCCCTGAGTATGCACCGTTGCGAAAGTTCTTCGTGCTGAGAAACCACGTGATGATCGGGTGTGATAGGCTCTACGTTCAAATACAACAGGTGCAAAACAGTTGCACACGCGGAATACTCAGGTTATACTTGATGAGCCAAGCATATACAGATATGGCCTCGGAACACGGAGACCGAAAGGTCGAGCGTGAATCATATAGTAGATACGATCAACATAGTGATGTTCACCAATGAAACTACTCCATCTCACGTGATGATCGGACATGGTTTAGTTGATTTGGATCACATGATCACTTAGAGGATTAGAGGGATGTCTATCTAAGTGGGAGTTCTTTAGTTAATATGATTAATTGAACTTAAATTTATCATGAACTTAGTAACTGATAGTATCTTGCTTGTTTATGTTTGATTGTAGATAGATGGCCCGTGCTGTTATTCCGTTGAATTTTAATGCGTTCCTTGAGAAAGCAAAGTTGAAAGATGATGGTAGCAATTACAGGGACTGGGTCCGTAACTTGAGTATTATCCTCATTGCTGCACAGAAGAATTACGTCCTGAAAGCACCGCTGGGTGCCAGGCCTGCTGCTGGAGCAACACCAGATGTTATGAATGTCTGGCAAAGCAAAGCTGATGACTACTCGATAGTTCAGTGTGCCATGCTTTACGGCTTAGAATCGAGACTTCAACGACGTTTTGAACGTCATGGAGCATATGAGATGTTCCAGGAGTTGAAGTTAATATTTCAAGCAAATGCCCGGATTGAGAGATATGAAGTCTCCAATAAGTTCTATAGCTGCAAGATGGAGGAGAACAGTTCTGTTAGTGAGCATATACTCAAAATGTCTGGGTATAATAATCACTTGATTCAATTGGGAGTTAATCTTCTAGATGATTGCGTCATTGACAGAATTCTCCAATCACTTCCACCTAGCTACAAGAGCTTCGTGATGAACTATAATATGCAAGGGATGGTTAAGACAATTCCCAGCTCTTCGCAATGCTGAAAGCTGCGGAGGTAGAAATCAAGAAGGAGCATCATGTGTTGATGGTCAACAAGACCACTAGTCTCAAGAAAAAGGGCAAAGGGAAGAAGAAGGGGAACTTCAAAAAGAACAACAAGCAAGTTGCTGCTCAGGAGAAGAAACCCAAATCTGGACCTAAGCCTGAAACTGAGTGCTTCTACTGCAAGCAGACTGGTCACTGGAAGCGGAACTGCCCCAAGTATTTGGCGGATAAGAAGGATGGCAAGGTGAACAAAGGTATATACGATATACATGTTATTGATGTGTACCTTACTAATGCTCGCAGTAGCACCTGGGTATTTGATACTGGTTCTGTTGCTAATATTTGCAACTCGAAACAGGGACTACGGATTAAGCGAAGATTGGCTAAGGACGAGGTGACGATGCGCATGGGAAATGGTTCCAAAGTCGATGTGATCGCGGTCGGCACGCTACCTCTACATCTACCTTCGGGATTAGTATTAGACCTAAATAATTGTTATTTGGTGCCAACGTTGAGCATGAACATTATATCTGGATCTTGTTTGATGCGAGACGGTTATTCATTTAAATTAGAGAATAATGGTTGTTCTATTTATATGAGTAATATCTTTTATGGTCATGCACCCTTGAAGAGTGGTCTATTCTTATTAAATCTCAATAGTAGCGACACACATATTCATAATGTTGAAGCCAAAAGATGCAGAGTTGATAATGATAGTGCAACTTATTTGTGGCACTGTCGTTTAGGTCATATCGGTGTAAAGCGTATGAAGAAACTCTATACTGATGGACTTCTGGAACCACTTGATTATGAATCACTTGGTACTTGCGAACCGTGCCTTATGGGCAAGATGACCAAAACACCATTCTCCGGTACTATGGAGAGAGCAACAGATTTGTTGGAAATCATACATACAGATGTATGTGGTCCGATGAATGTTGAGGCTCGTGGCGGATATCGTTATTTTCTCACCTTCACAGATGACTTAAGCAGATATGGGTATATCTACTTAATGAAACATATGTCTGAAACATTTGAAAAGTTCAAAGAATTTCAGAGTGAAGTTGAAAATCATCGTAACAAGAAAATAAAATTCCTACGATCTGATCGTGGAGGAGAATATTTGAGTTACGAGTTTGGTGTACATTTGAAACAATGCGGAATAGTTTCGCAACTCACGCCACTCGGAACACCACAACGTAATGGTGTGTCCGAACGTCGTAATCGTACTTTACTAGATATGGTGCGACCTATGATGTCTCTTACTGATTTACCGCTATCGTTTTGGGGTTATGCTTTAGAGACGGCCGCATTCACGTTAAATAGGGCACCATCAAAATCCGTTGAGACGACGCCTTATGAACTGTGGTTTGGCAAGAAACCAAAGTTGTCATTTCTGAAAGTTTGGGGCTGCGATGCTTATGTAAAAAAGCTTCAACCTGATAAGCTCGAACCCAAATCGGAGAAATGTGTCTTCATAGGATATCCAAAGGAAACTATTGGATACACCTTCTATCACAGATCCGAAGGCAAGACTTTTGTTGATAAATTCGGAAACTTTCTAGAGAAGGAGTTTCTCTCGAAAGAAGTGAGTGGGAGGAAAGTAGAACTTGATAAGGTAACTGTACCTGCTCCCTTATTGGAAAGTAGTACATCACAAAATCCGGTTTCCGTGACACCTACACCAATTAGTGAGGAAGCTAATGATGATGATCATGAAACTTTAGAACAAGATACTACTGAACCTCGTAGATCAACCAGAGTAAGACCCGCACCAGAGTGGTACGGTAATCATGTTCTGGAAGTCATGCTGCTAGATCATGATGAACCTACGAACTATGAAGAAGCGATGGTGAGCCCAGATTCCGCAAAATGGCTTGAAGCCATGAAATCTGAGATGGGATCCATGTATGAGAACAAAGTGTGGACTTTGGTTGACTTGCCCAAAGATTGGCAAGCAATTGAGAATAAATGGATCTTCAAGAAGAAGACTGACGCTGACGGTAATGTTACTGTCTACAAAGCTCGACTTGTCACAAAAGGTTTTCGACAAGTTCAAGGCATTGACTACGATGAGACCTTCTCACCCGTAGCGATGCTTAAGTCTGTCCGAATCATGTTAGCAATTGCCACATTTTATAATTATGAAATTTGGCAGATGGATGTAAAAACTGCATTCCTGAATGGATTTCTGGAAGAAGAGTTGTATATGATGCAGCCGGAAGGTTTTGTCGACCCAAAGGGAGCTAACAAAGTGTGCAAGCTCCAGCGATCCATTTATGGACTGGTGCAAGCCTCTCGGAGTTGGAATAAACGCTTTGATAGTGTGATCAAAGCATTTGGTTTAGTACAGACTTTCGGAGAAGCCTGTATTTACAAGAAAGTGAGTGGGAGCTCTGTAGCATTTCTGATATTATATGTAGATGACATATTACTAATCGGAAATGATATAGAATTTCTGGATAGCATAAAGGGATACTTGAATAAGAGTTTTTCAATGAAAGACCTCGGAGAAGCTGCTTACATATTGGGCATTAAGATCTATAGAGATAGATCAAGACGCTTAATTGGACTTTCACAAAGCACATACCTTGACAAAGTTTTGAAGAAGTTCAAAATGGATCAAGCAAAGAAAGGATTCTTGCCTGTGTTACAAGGTGTGAAATTGAGTAAGAGTCAATGCCCGACCAATGCAGAAGATAGAGAGAAAATAAAATATGTTCCCTATGCTTCAGCCATAGGCTCTATCATGTATGCAATGCTGTGTACCAGACCTGATGTGTGTCTTGCTATAAGTCTAGCTGGGAGGTACCAAAGTAATCCAGGAGTGGATCACTGGACAACGGTCAAAAACATCCTGAAATACCTGAAAAGGACTAAGGATATGTTTCTCGTATATGGAGGTGACAAAGAGCTCATCGTAAATGGTTATGTTGATGCAAGCTTTGACACTGATCCGGACGATTCTAAATTGCAAACCGGATAAGTGTTTCCATTAAATGGTGGAGCTGTCAGTTGGTGCAGTTCTAAACAAAGCGTTGTGGCAGGATCTACATGTGAAGCGGAGTACATAGCTGTTTCGGAAGCAGCAAATGAAGGAGTTTGGATGAAGGAGTTCATATCCGATCTAGGTGACATACCTAGTGCATCGGGTCCAGTGAAAATCTTTTGTGACAATACTGGTGCAATTGCCTTGGCAAAGGAATCCAGATTTCACAAGAGAACCAAGCACATCAAGAGACGCTTCAATTCCATATGGGATCTAGTCCAGGTGGGAGACATAGAGATTTGCAAGATACATACGGATCTGAATGTAGCAAACCCGTTGACTAAGCCTCTTCCACGAGCAAAACATGATCAGCACCAAAGCTCCATGGGTGTTAGAATCATTACTGTGTAATCTAGATTATTGACTCTAGTGCAAGTGGGAGACTGAAGGAAATATGCCCTAAAGGCAATAATAAAGTTATTATTTTATTTCCTTATATCATGATAAATGTTTATTATTCATGCTAGAATTGTATTATCCGGAAACATAATACTTGTGTGAATACATAGACAAACTAAACGTCACTGGTGTGCCTCTACTTGACTAGCTCGTTAGTCAAAGATGGTTATGTTTCCTAACCATAGACATGTGTTGTCATTTGATTAACGAGATCACATCATTAGGAGAATGATGTGATTGACATGACCCATTCCATTAGCTTAGCACCCGATCGTTTAGTATGTTGCTATTGCTTTCTTCATGACTTATACATGTTCCTATGACTATGAGATTATGCAACTCCCGTTTACCGGAGGAACACTTTGTGTGCTACCAAACGTCACAACGTAACTGGGTGATTATAAAGGAGCTCTAGAGGTGTCTCCAAAGGAACATGTTGGGTTGGCGTATTTCGAGATTAGGATTTGTCACTCCGATTGTCGGAGAGGTATCTCTGGGCCCTCTCGGTAATGCACATCACATAAGCCTTGCAAGCATTGCAACTAATGAGTTAGTTGCGAGATGATGTATTATGGAACGAGTAAAGAGACTTGCCGGTAGCGAGATTGAACTAGGTATTGAGATACCGACGATCGAATCTCGGGCAAGTAACATACCGATGACAAAGGGAACAAAGTATGTTGTTATGCGGTCTGACCGATAAAAGATCTTCGTAGAATATGTTGGAGCCAATATGAGCATCCAGGTTCCTCTATTGGTTATTGACCAGAGACATGTCTCGGTTATGTCTATATTGTTCTCGAACCCGTAGGGTCCGCACACTTAACGTTACGATGACAGTTTCATTCTGAGTTTATATATTTTGATGTACCGAAGTTTGTTCGGAGTCCCGGATGTGATCACGGACATGACGAGGAGTCTCGAAATGGTCGAGACATAAAGATTGATATATTGGAAGCCTATGTTTGGACATCGGAAGTGTTCCGGGTGAAATCGACATTTTACCGGAGTACCGGGAGGTTACCGGAACCCCCCCCCCCGGTAACCTAATGGGCCTTAATGGGCCTAGTGGAGGAAGAGGAGAGGAGGCCTAGGGGCTGGCGCGCCCCCCTCCCCCCAAGTCCGAATTGGACAAGGAAGGGGGGCGGCGCCCCCCCTTTCCTTTCTTCCCTCTCCTCCTTCCCCCCCAAGTCCTAATCCAACTAGGGAAAGGTGGGGAGTCCTACTCCCAGTAGGAGTAGGACTCCTCCGGCGAGCCTCCTCCTAGGGCCGGCCGCACCCCCCTTTGCTCCTTTATATACGGGGACAGGGGGCACCTCTAGACACACAAGTTGATCCTCGTGATCGTTTTCTTAGCCGTGTGCGGTGCCCCTTTCCACCATACTCCTTGATAATATTGTAGCGGTGCTTAGGCGAAGCCCTGCGACGGTAGAACATCAAGATCGTCACCACGCCGTTGTGCTGATGGAACTCTTCCCCGACACTTTGCTGGATCGGAGTCTGGGGATCGTCATCGAGCTAAACGTGTGCTAAAACTCGGAGGTGCCGTAGTTTTGGTGCTTGATCGGTCGGGCCGTGAAGACATACGACTACATCAACCGCGTTGTCATAACGCTTCCGCTATCGGTCTACGAGGGTACATAGACAACACTCTCCCCTCTCGTTGCTATGCATCACCATGATCTTGCGTGTGCATAGGAATTTTTTTGAAATTACTACGTTCCCCAACATATATATACCCCCTCGTGTAAGAGCATAGCACACTGCTCTGTTTTTTTCTGGCCGAGGGGGAGAGGGCTTGGTGGTGCTCTAGATCACCTCCTATGCACACAAGGTGTTCGATGGAATGCCCGAGCCACACTACTTAAGCTTTCTCCTCTCCAAGTTCGACCTCCAAGCTCCATTTTCCTCAATATTTGTCTAGGTTTAGCGGTCCGTCACGCCCCGTCCCCGTCTTCACCGCCGTCGATCACCCGCGCCGAGCTCATCGCCGGCACCACCGTGGTGAGCCTCTTGTTCTTATCTTCTTTCTGAAAGGAAAAATATTCTTACTTGTATGTTTACATAGATACTTGTATTATTTTCTTACTTTTATTATTGCATCTTATATAGTGCGATGGTTTTGGTATCCGCCCCCGTCGGCCCTCGTCCTGTCTATGATTCGGATGTGGTATATATATTATCTTTATAACTATTGGCTCATTTATTGTTTATGAAAATTATGCGACCAACGTGACATAGATTTTATTTATGTAGGATGTGTGTGAATCGGAAATTCCAACCGACCCTATTGTCGAGAGGTTATATTTAGTTGAAGAAGAAAACAATATGTTGAAGGAAAAAATAAAAAAAAATTGAGGAGGAGAAGATGATATTGGAGTTGCATGTTGCGGATGTCGTCGATGATCACAAGATCAAGATGGATGCAATGCGCTTGAAGATTAGAAAGATTAGAAAATATGCCATTCATACCGAGGCTTGGTATCATTATGTCGTTGGATCAATTGTTACCTTGGTTGCGATTATGATCGCATTTGTTTTCGCATTAAAATGTTTTACATAGTTTCAATGTATGGTTTAATTAATTAGATGCTCTGGAGAGCTATATGTTGTTAGATGAGAACTATGTATGTACTTTGGTTTTAATGTGATGATGAACTTCTATTGATTTGGACACTTAATTATATATAATGCACGCAGATGAACCGGCAATGGATGTACGGTGACAGACACACCTCCGAGTACATTAAGGGCGTGCATGAGTTTCTCGATGCGGCTGAGGCAAACAAGCAGAATGGTTTTATGTGTTGTCCATGCACTGAATGTGGGAATATGAGGTCTTACTCTAACCGGAAAATCCTTCACTCCCACCTACTTTACAAGGGTTTCATGCCACACTATAATGTTTGGACGAGGCATGGAGAAATAGGGGTTATGATGGAAGACGGCGAAGAAGAAGAGTACGATGACAAATATGTGCCCCCTGAATACGGTGATGCTGCCATGTGGGGAGCTGGTGAAGATCAAGAGGAACCATACGATGTGCCCAATGATGCTGCAACGGGTGAAGCTGCTGAAGATCAAGAGGAACCAGACGATGTGCCCGATGATGATGATCTCCGCCGGGTCATTGTCGATGCAAGGATGCAATGCGAAAGTCAAAAGGAGAAGCTAAAGTTCGATCGCATGTTAGAGGATCACAAAAAAGGGTTGTACCCCAATTGCAAAGATGGCAACACAAAGCTCGGTACCGTACTGGAATTGCTGTAGTGGAAGGCAGAGAATGTTGTGGCTGACAAAGGATTTGAAAAGCTACTGAAAATATTGAAGAAGAAGCTTCCAAAGGATAACGAATTGCCCGACTGTACATACACAGCAAAGAAGGTTGTATGCCCTCTAGGATTGGAGGTGGAGAAGATACATGCATTCCCTAATGACTGCATCCTCTACCGCGGTGCATACAAGGATCCGAACGCATGCTCAGTATGTGGTGCATTGCGGTATAAGATCAGACGAGATGACCCTGGTGATGTTGACGGCGAGCCCCCCAGGAAGAGGGTTCCTGCGAAGGTGATGTGGTATGCTCCTATAATACCACGGTTGAAACGTCTGTTCAGAAACGAAGAGCATGCCAAGTTGATGCGATGGCACAGTGAGGACCGAAAGATAGGCGGGAAGTTGAGAGCACCCGCTGACAGGTCGCAGTGGAGAAAAATTGAGAGAAAGTACTGGGATGAGTTTGCAAAGGACCCAAGGAATGTATGGTTTGCTTTAAGCGCGGATGGCATTAATCCTTTCGGGGAGCAGAGCAGCAATCACAGCACCTGGCCCGTGACTCTATGTATGTATAACCTTCCTCCTTGGATGTGCATGAAGCGGCAGTTCATTATGATGCCAGTTCTCATCCAAGGCCCTAAGCAACCCGGCAACGACATTGATATGTACCTAAGGCCATTAGTTGAAGAACTTCTACAACTGTGGAATGGAAACGGTGTACGTACGTGGGATGAGCACAGACATGAGGAATTTAACCTAAAGGCGCTGCTGTTCGTGACCATCAACAATTGGCCCGCTCTTAGTAACCTTTCAGGATAGACAAACAAAGGATACCACGCATGCACGCACTGTTTAGATGACACTGAAAGTATATACCTGGACAAATGCAGGAAGAATGTGTACCTGGGCCATCGTCGATTTCTTCCGACCAACCATCAATGTCGAAAGAAAGGCAAGCATTTCAAAGGCGAGGCAGATCACCGGAAGAAGCCCGCCATGCGTACCGGTGATCACGTACTTGCTATGGTCAATGATTTACATGTAATCTTTGGAAAGGGTCCCGGCGGACTAGCTGTTCCGAATGAAGTTGAGGGACACGCAACCATGTGGAAGAAGAAATCTATATTTTGGGACCTACCCTACTGGAAAGACCTAGAGGTCCGCTCTTCAATCGACGTGATGCACGTGATGAAGAACCTTTGCGTGAACCTGCTAGGCTTCTTGGGCGTGTATGGGAAGACAAAAGATACACCTGAGGCACGGGAGGACCTGCAACGTTTGCACGAAAAAGACGGCATGCCTCTGAAGTAGTATAAAGGTCCTGCCAGGTACACTCTTACGAAAGAAGAGAAAGAAATCTTCTTTGAATGCCTGCTTAGTATGAAGGTCACGACTGGCTTCTCGTCGAATATAAAGGGAATAATAAATATGCCAGAGAAAAAGTTTCAGAATCTAAAGTCTCATGACTGCCACGTGATTATGACGCAACTGCTTCTGGTTGCATTGAGGGGGCTTCTACCGGAAAACGTCTGATTAGCCATTGTGAAGCTATGTGCATTCCTCAATGCAATCTCTCAGAAGGTGATCAATCCAGAAATCGTACCAAGGCTAAGGAGTGATGTGGCGCAATGTCTTGTCAGTTTCGAGCTGGTGTTCCCACAATCCTTCTTCAATATCATGACGCACGTCCTAGTTCATCTAGTCGACGAGATTGTCATCCTGGGGCCCGTATTTCTACACAATATGTTCCCCTTTGAGAGGTTCATGGGAGTCCTAAAGAAATATGTCCGTAACCGCGCTAGGCCATAAGGAAGCATCTCCATGGGCCATCAAACAAAGGATGTTATCGGGTTTTGTGTTGACTTCATTCCTGGCCTTAAGAAGATAGGTCTCCCTAAATCACGGTATGAGGGGAGACTGACTGGAAAAGGCACTCTTGGAAGTGACTCAATAATATGCAGGGACGGATATTATTGGTCTCAAGCACACTACACAGTTCTACAGAACTCTACCTTGGTGACCCCGTATGTCGATGAACACAAGAACAGTCTGTGCTCCAAACACCCGAAGCAGTGCGACGACTGGATTACATGTGAACACATCAGGACTTTCAGCATTTGGTTGGAAACACGTCTCAGAGGTGACAACACTGTTTGTGATGAGCTGTACTTGTTGTCCAGGGGACCATCTTTGACTGTATTGACTTACAAAGGATACAAGATAAATGGGAATACATTTTACACGATCGCCCAAGATCAAAAGAGCACCAACCAAAACAGCGGTGTCCGCTTTGGTGTAGCAACCGAGAGCGGAAAGTACACATATTATGGTTACATAGTGGACATATGGGAACTTGACTACGAACATGATTTTAAGGTCCCTTTGTTTAAGTGCAAATGGGTCAATCTGTCAGGCGGCGGGGTACAGGTAGACCCACAGTACGGAATGACAACAGTGGATCTGAAAAATCTTGGGTACACTGACGAACCGTTCGTCCTAGCCAATGATGTGGCACAGGTTATCTATGTGAAGGACATGTCTACCAAACCGAGAAAAAGAAAACATAAGGAAGCGAATACATAATACGATGAGCCAAAGCGTCACATGGTTCTTTCAGGAAAAAGGGATATCCTGGGAGTTGAGGGCAAGACAGACATGTCTGAAGATTATGAAAAGTTTCATGAAATTCCTCCCTCCAATGTCAAGGCTGACCCAAGCATCCTGATAAACGATGAAGATTATCCATGGTTACGGCGCAATAAGCAAATGACATAAGCGAAGAAAAAGTGAAGACTTTCTCCCGCAACTATTATGATGATACCATGCCAACTTTGTAACACACGAGTATGCTATGCCAACTTTTTCAGAGTTCATTTGAAAAATATGAATTTAGGTCGAATTTTCTCTATAGGTGCATCTATGTTCATTTTTTTAGTAAAGTTAATCACAGACTTGTGATTCACACAAATTTCAAAGAATTCAAATTTTAACTATTCAAATTTGAAAACTAATGGCACTAACAGAAAGTTTATAATTTTTCTAAAACTAATGGCACAAACAGAAAGTTTATAATTTTGCTGACCTAAAAGCAAAAAGAATTAAAAAATAAAAA
>NC_057806.1:682349130-682349825 GCF_018294505.1 Triticum aestivum | reverse complement strand
ACTAAAAAACTGTTTTCAAATTTGAAAACTAATGGCACTAACAGAAAGTTTATAATTTTTCTAAAACTAAAAGCAAAAAGAATTAAAAAATAAAGCAAAAAACAAAAGAAAATAAATAGTAATGATAAGACACAGTAATATTAGATAGCAGGAAAAAGAATGACTCAAAAATCAATTTTTATAGTAAAGTTATTCATAAACTAGTGATTCACACAAATTTAAAAATTCAAATTTAAACTATTCAAATTTTAAAACTAATGGCACTAACAGAAAGTTTATAATTTTTGTGACCTACAAGAAAAAAAATCACTAAAAACTATAAGTATTTAGTTCTAAGTAGAAATGAAAAAAATAAATAGTAAAAAAATGCCACCTACTCGGCCACCACGGCCTGAATACGACTAGAAGCCCATCCATGGGCCAGGATTCAGGCCCGCAGAAGGCCCAGCAGGCCCACAGGCATAGCGGTGTGAGATTAGGCCTAGAGGCCTGCAGTTCTGAGGAGTTCGATGGAGATGGCGGGGCAGCGCTTATAAACAGGTGCGGCCGCTCCTCAGCTAGTGATGTGGGACTAAACATCCCACCACACCGCGGCTTTGGTAGGCGCATGCCTTTGGTCCCGGTTGGTGGCACCAATCGGGACTAAAGATGGGCATTGGTCACGGTTCGTGGCACAAACCGTGACCAATGCCCCC
>NC_057806.1:682348383-682349120 GCF_018294505.1 Triticum aestivum | reverse complement strand
GCTGTCGGCCGTGCCCTCGCCTGATGCCGCTCGCCGCCCTGCACCGATGCGCGTCGCGCGCCCCGGCCCGCCCGTCATCGTCGCCCTGCCCCGCCCGTCGCCGTCGCCCCTGCCCTGCCTGTCGCCGTCGCCCTGCCCCTTCGTTGGTCCGGCCGGCGCCCCTCCCCTGTTTTTTCATATATTATATGCTTGTGTATATTGTGTATATTGCTTCTTTGTGTATATTATGTATACATGTCAGTATATATATTGTGTATATTGCTTCTTTTCAGATTTTTTTTCATATATATGTTTGTATTTTGTATTTTGCTTTTTTATAAAAATGTATATATGTTTGTATGTTCTCTATATATGTTCTCTGATTTAGTACATTTTAGGTTAGTTTCATTTCTAGAAAAGTTTTATATATTTAGGAGAGGAAAAATGAAAATAAGAAGAGGAAAAAGGAGAAGAAGAGGAGAGGAAGAAAAGGAAGAGGAGAAGAAGAGGAGAGGAAGAAAAGGAAGAGGAGAAGAAGAAAGGAATAGAGGAGAGGAAGAAAAGTTTCAAAATTTTTTCTATTTTTTCTTCTTCTCCTCTATTCCTTTCTTCTTCTCCTCTTTTTTTTCTTCGATCTTCTCCTCTATTCCTTTCTTCTTCTCCTCTTTTTATTTCTTCTTCGTATTCTTATGTTTTATCGGGTATGTCGTCGTTGATATACCCCTCCCGATAACTTCAACACGAGGGGGGGTCGATAT
>NC_057806.1:681295815-681309404 GCF_018294505.1 Triticum aestivum | reverse complement strand
GCGGCGGCGGGACCGGGTGGCAGCTAGGGTTGGGGGCTGGGGCGGCTAGGGTTTCCCGGGGCTGGGCCTCGGCTTATAAAGGCCCCCTCGGGCCGGAGTCCTAGTCGGACACGGCCCGTAGGTCGGTTCATTTTTTTTATTATTCCGCTCGGAAGAAAAATAAAAAGAAATACTAAACGGACTCCAAAAATTCCAAAATAAATTTTCACGGGCTTCTAAAATCAAGCCGCACAAGGTGAAAATTTATTTGGGACCTAAATGCAATTTTGAAAAACACACATTTTTCCTAAATTCAAATAAAACACCGAAAAACTCCGAAATAAAATATTATTTGATTTATTATTAAATCCTCAATATTTCTTTATTTTGGGAAAGTCATTTTATTCCCTCTCTCATATTTTTGTAATAGAAATAATTGATGATAAAAAAATAAAATCAAATGATCCTATTCTCAAAATTTGAGAAAACTCAAATATGAAAATAACGAAATCCCTAACTCTCTCCGTGGGTCATTGAGTTGCGTAGAATTTCTAGGATCAACCAAAATGCAAAAATAAAATATGATATGCAATGATGATCTAATGTATAACATTCCAAATTGAAAATTTGGGATGTTACACGGGACTTCAAAAATGTTTTGAACGCCATGGAGCATATGAGATGTTTCAAGAGCTAAAAATGATATTTCAAACTCATGCTGTGTCAAGAGGTATGAGACCTCTGGCAAGTACTTTGCTTACAAGATGGAGGAGAATAGCTTAGCTAGTGAGCATGTGCTCAGATTGTCTGGGTACTACAATCGCTTGAATCAAGTGGGAGTTAATCTTCTAGATAATATAGTGATTGACAGAGTTCTCTAGTCACTATCACCAAAGTTACTAGAACTTCGTGATGAACTATAATATGCAAGGGATGACGAAAATGATTCCCAAGCTCTTCGTGATGCTTAAATCAACGAAGGTAGAAATCTAGAAATAGCATCAAGTGTTTATGGTTAACAAGACCACTAGTTTCAAGAAAAAGGGCAAGGGAAAGAAGGGGAACTTCAAAAAGAATGGCAAGCAAGTTGCCAGTCCCGTGAAGAAGCCCAAAGTTAGACCTAAGCCTGAAACTGAGTGCTTCAACTGCAAAGGGAATGGTCACTAGAAGAGGAACTGCCCCAACACATTTGGCGAATAAGAAGGATGACAAAAAGAACAAAGGTATATTTGATATACAGATTATTGATGTGTACTTTACTAGTGTTCATAGTAACCCCTAGGTATTTGATACCGGTTCAGTTGCTATGATTAGTAACTCGAAACAGGAGTTGCAAAATGAACAGAGACTAGTTAAGGGCAAGGTGACGATGTGTGTTGGAAATGATTCCAAGGTTGATAAGATCACCATCGCACACTCCTTTTACCTTCAGGATTAGTGTTGAACCTAAAATAAATGTTATTTGGGATTTGCTTTGAGCATGAATATGACTGGATCATGTTTATTGCAATACGGTTATTCATTTAAATCAAAGAATAACTGTTGTTCTGTTTACATGAATAAAACCTTCTATGGTCATACATTTAATATAAATGGTTTGTTGAATCTCGATCGTAGTAATACACATATTCATAATATTGATGCCAAAAGATGCAAAGTTGATAATGATAGTGCAACATACTTGTGGCACTGTCGTTTAGGTCATATTGGTATAAAGCGCATGAAGAAACTCCATGTGGATGGACTTTTGGAATCACTTGATGCTTGCGAACCATGCCTCATGGGCAAGATGACTAAGACTCCATTCTCCGGAACAATGGAGCGAGCCACTGACTTATTGGAAATAATACATACCGATGTATGCGGTCCGATGAGTGTTGAGGCTCGCGGCGGGTATCCTTATTTTCGGACCTTCACAGATGATTTAAGCATATATGAGTATATCTACTTAATGAAACACAAGTCTGAAACATTTGAAAAGTTCAAAGAAATTCAGAGTGAAGTTGAGAATCATCGTAACAAGAAAATGAAGTTTCTACGATCTGATCGTGGAGGCAAATATTTGAGTTACGAGTTTGGCCTTCATTTAAGACAATGTGGAATAGTTTCACAACTCATGCCACCTAGAACACCATAGTGTAATGGTGTGTCCGAACGTCGTAACCGAAATTATTAGATATGGTGCGCTCTATGATGTCTCTTACCGATTTACCACTATTTTTTGGGGTTATGCATTAGGGATAGCTATATTCACGTTAAATGGGGCACCATCTAAAAATCCGTTGAGACGACACCATATGAACTGTGGTTTGGCAAGAAACCTAAGCTGTCGTTTCTTGAAGTTTGGGGTTTGCAATGCTTATGTGAAAAAGTTTCAGCCTGATAAGCTCAAACCCAAATCGGAGAAGAGCGTCTTCATAGGATACCCCAAAAGAAACTGTTGGGTACACCTTCTATCACATATCCGAAGGCAAGATCTTTCTTGCTAAGAGTGGATCCTTTCTAGAGAAGGATTTTCTCTCGAAAGAAGTGAGTGGGAGGAAAGTAGAACTTGATGAGGTAATTGTACCTTCTCTCGAATTAGAAAGTACCTCATCACTGAAATCAGTTCCAGTGATGCATATACCAATTAGTGAGGAAGTTAATGATGATGATCATGAAACTTCAGATCAAGTTACTACCGTACCTCGTAGGTCAACCAGAGTACGATTCGCACCAGAGTGGTATGGTAATCCTGTTCTGGAAGTCATGTTGCTAGACCATGATGAACCTATGAACTATGAGGAAGCGATGATGAGCCTAGATTTCGACAGATGGCTTGAGGCCATGAAATCTGAGATAGAATCCATGTATGAGAACAAAGTGTGGACTTTGGTGGACTTGCCCGATGATCGACAAGACATTGAGAATAAATGGATCTTCAAGAGGAAGATGGACGCTGATAGTAGTGTTACTATCTACAAAGCTCGACTTGTCGAAAAGGGTTTTTGACAAATTCAAGATGTTGACTACGATGAGATTTTCTCACTCGTATCGATGCTTAAAGTTTGTCCGAATCATGTTAGCAATTGCCATATTTTATGAAATCTGACAAATGGATATCAAAATTGCATTCCTTAATGGATTTATTAAAGAAGATTTGTATATGATGCAACCAGAAGGTTTTGTCAATCCTAAAGGTGCTAACAAAATGTGCAAGCATCTCGGAGTTGGAATATACACTTTGATAAGTTGATCAAAGCATATAGTTTTATATAGACTTGCGGTGAAGCCTGTATTTACAAGAAAGTGAGTGGGAGCACTACAGCCTTTCTGATAAGTATATGTGAATGACATATTGTTGATCGGAAATGATGTAGAATTTTCTGGAAAGCATAAAGGAGTGTTTGAAAGGAGTTTTTCAAAGAAAGACCTTGGTGAAGGTGCTTACATATTGGGCATCAAGATCTATAGAGATAGACCAAGACACTTGATAAGATTTTTCAATGAGTACATACCTTGACAAGATTTTTGAAGTAGTTCAAAATGGAACAGTCAAAGAAGGAGTTCTTGCCTATATTGCAAGGTGTACAGTTGAGTAAGACTCAAAAACCATGAGGTCCTATAAAGTATGCTATGTTGTGTACCAAACCTATTGCGTACCTTGCCATGAGTTTGGCAAGGCGGTACGATATTGATCCAGGAGTGTATCACTTGACAGCGGTCAAAATTATCCTTCGAAGACTAAGGAGATATTTCTTGGTTATGGAGGTTATAAAGAGTTCGTCGTAAAGAGTTACGCTGATGCAAGCTTTTACACCAATCCAGATGACTCTGAGTCTCAATCTGGATACATATTGAAAGTGGCAGCAATTAGCTGGAGTAGCTCCATGTAGAGCATTGTAGACATAGAAAATTTGCAAAATACATACGGCTCTGAATGTGATAGACCCATTGACTAAGCTTCTCTCACAAGCAAAACATGATCACACCTTAGTACTCTTTGGGTGTTAATCACATAGCGATGTGAACTAGATTATTCACTCTAGCAAAACCCTTTTTGGTATTAGTCACATGGCGATGTGAACTAATCACATGGTGATGTGAACTATTGGTGTTAAATCACATAGCGATGTGAACTAGATTATTTACTGTAGTGCAAGTGGGAGACTGGAGAAAATATGCCCTAGAGAAAATAATAAAGTTGTTATTTATATTTCCTTATATCATGATAAATGTTTATTATTCATGCTAGAATTGTATTAACCGGAAACTTAGTACATGTGTGAATACTGAATACATAGACAAAACAGAGGCGTCCCCAGTATGCCTCTACTTGAATAGCTCGTTAATCAAAGATGGTTATGTTTCCTAACCATAGACTTGTATTGTCATTTGATGAACGGGATTACATCATTGGAGAATGATGTGATGGACAAGACCCATCCGTGAGCTTAGCATAATGATCGTTTAGTGTATTGCTATTACTTTGTTCATGACTTATACATGCTCCTATGACTATGAGATTATGCAACTCCCGAATACCGGAGGAACACTTAGTGTGATATCAAATGTCACAACGTAACTGGGTGATTATAAATATGCTCTACAGGTTTTCGATGGTGTCTGTTGAGTTGGCATAGATCGAGATTAGGATTTGTCACTCCGATTGTTGGAGAGGTATCTCTGGCCCCTCTCGGTAATGCACATCACTATAAGCCTTGTAAGCAATGTGACTAATGAGTTAGTTGCGGGATGATGCATTACGAAACGAGTAAAGAGACTTGCCGATGACGAGATTGAACTAGGTATGATAATACCGACGATCGAATCTTGGGCAAGTAACATACCAATGACAAAGGAAACAAAGTATGTTGTTATGCGGTTTGACCGATAAAGATCTTCGTAGAATATGTAGGAACCAATATGTGCATCCAGGTTCCGCTATTGGTTATTGACCGGAGATGTGTCTCGGTCATGTCTACATGGTTCTCGAACCCGTAGGGTCTGCACGCTTAACGTTCGATGACGATATGTATTATGAGTTATGTGATTTGATGTACCGAAGGTTGTTTGGAGTCCTGGATGAGATCACGGACATGACGAGGAGTCTCGAAATGGTCGAGACATAAAGATTCATATATTGGAAGGCTACATTCAGACACAGGAATGGTGGTGGAAGAGAGGAGACATGCCAAGGTGTGGCGCGCGCCCCCTAGCCCGAATGAATTGGACTAGGGCTAGGGGGCGGCCCCCTTTCCTTCTCTTCTTCTCCTACTAGGACTAGGAAAGGGGGGAATCTACTCCTACTAGGAGTAGGATTCCCCCCCCCCCTTGGGCGCGCCTCTTGTGACCGGCCCTCCTCCTCCTCCCCTCCTTTATATACGGGGAAGGGGGCACCCCATAGACACACAAGTTGATCTTTAGCCATGTGCGGTGCCCCCTCCATAGTTTTACACCTTGGTCATATTGTCGTAGTGCTTAGGCGAAGCCATGCGTCGGTAACTTCATCATCACCGTCAACACGCGCGCCGTGCTGACGAAACTCTCCCTCGGCCTCAACTGGATCAAGAGTTCGAGGGACGTCACCGAGCTGAACATGTGCAGATCGTGGAGGTGCCGTGCGTTCGGTACTTGATCGGTTGGATCGCGAAGACGTTCGACTACATCAACCACTTTACTAAACGCTTCCGCTTTCGGTCTACGAGGGTACGTAGACACACACTCTCCCCTCTCGTTGCTATGCATCTCCTAGATAGATCTTGCGTGATCGTAGGAATTTTTTTTAAAATACTGCGTTTCCCAACAACTACGGACCTGAAGGTCTACAAAGAACTACTCACGCATCATCGGAGAGGAACCAATGGAGGTGGTGAACCCTATCCGAGATGGTGTCTAGATTGGATCTGGTGGTTCTGGACTCTGCGGCGGCTGGATGAATATTTCGTCAACTCCCATAGGGTTTCTGAAATATTGGGGTATTTATAGAGCAAAGAGGCGGTCCGGAGGGCACCCGAGGTGGGTGATGTCTACTACACAACCTTCTTCTTGTAGACGTTGTTGGGCCTCCAAGTGCAGAGGTTTGTAGGACAGTAGCAAATTTCCCTCAAGTGGATGACCTAAGGTTTATCAATCCATAGGAGGCGTACGATGAAGATGGTCTCTCTCAAGCAACCCTGCAACCAAATAACAAAGAGTCTCTTGTGTCCCCAACACACCCAATACAATGGTAAATTGTATAGGTGCACTAGTTCAGCGAAGAGATGGTGATACAAGTGGTATATGGATGGTAGATAAAGGTATTTGTAATCTGAAAATATAAAAACAGCAAGATAACTAATGATAAAAGTGAGCGTAAACGGTATTGCAATACGTTGAAACAAGGCCTAGGGTTCATACTTTCGCTAGTGCAAGTCCTCTCAACAACAATATCATAATTGGATCACATAACTATCCCTCAACATGCAACAAAGAATCACTCCAAAGTCACTAATAGCGGAGAACAAACGAAGAGATTATGGTAGGGTACGAAACCACCTCAAAGTTATTCTTTCCAATCAATCCGTTGGGCTATTCCTATAATTGTCACAAACAGCCCTAGTGTTCGTACTAGAATAACACCTTAAGACACAAATCAACCAAAACCCTAATGTCACCTACATACTCCAATGTCACCTCAAGTATCCATGGGCATGATTATACGATATGCATCACACAATCTCAGATTCATCTATTCAACCAACACAAATGACCTCAAAGAGTGCCCCAAAGTTCCTACCGGAGAATCACGACGAAAATGTGTGCCAACCCCTATGCATAGGTTCATGGGCGGAACCCGCAAGTTGGTCACCAAAACATACATCAAGTGAATCACGTGATATCCCATTGTCACCACAGATATCCACGGCAAGACATACATCAAGTGTTCTCAAATCTTTAAAGACTCAATCCGATGAGATAACTCCAAAGGGGAAACTCAATTTATTACAAGAGAGAAGAGGGGGAGGAGAAACATAAGATCCAACTATAATAGCAAAACTCGCGATACATCAAGATCGTATCATCTCAAGAACACGAGAGAGAGAGAGAGATCAAACACATAGCTACTGGTACATACCCTCAGCCCCGAGGGAGAACTACTCCCTCCTCGTCATGGAGAGCACCGGGATGATGAAGATGGCCACCGAAGAAGGATTGCCCCCTCCGGCAGGGTGCCGGAACGGGTCTAGATTGGTTTTCGGTGGCTACGGAGGCTTCTGGCGGCGGAACTCCCGATCTATCTTCTGTTCTGGAAGTTTTAGGGTACGACGGTATATATGGGTGAAAGGAGTACGTCGGTGGAGCTCCGAGGGGCCCACGAGGCAGGGGGCGCGCCCAGGGGGGCGCACCCTCCACCCTCGCGACCTCCCCGGAAACTTCTTGGAGTAGGGTCCAAGTCTCCTGGATCACGTTCGATGAGAAGATCACGTCCCCGAAGGTTTCATTCCGTTTGGACTCCGTTTGATATTATGTTTCCTCGAAATACTGAAATAGGCAAAAAACAGCAATTCTGGGCTGGGCCTCCGGTTAATAGGTTAGTCCCAAAAATAATATAAAAGTGGAAAATAAAGCCCAATATAGTCCAAAACAGTAGATAAAGTAGCATGGAGCAATCAAAAATTATAGATACGTTGGAGACGTATCAGGCATCCCCAAGCTTAATTCCTGCTCGTCCTCGAGTAGGTAAATGATAAAAAGAGAATTTTTGATATGGAGTGATACTTTGGCATAATTTCAATGTAAATCTTCTTAATCATGGTATGAATATTCAGATCCAAAAGGTTCAAGACAAAAGTTCATATTGACATAAAAAATTATAATACTTCAAGCATACTAATCAAACAATTATGTCATCTCAAAATAACATGGCCAAAGGAAGTTCATCCCTACAAAATCATATAGTTAGGCTATGCTTCATTTTCATCACACAAAGATGTTCCCAACTTCTATACCCCCGATGACAAGCCAAGCAATTGTTTCATACTCAAATAATCTCAAACTTTTTCAACTTTCACGCAATACATGAGCGCGAGCCATGGACATAGCACTATGGGTGGTATAAAATATGATGATGGGGATTGTGTGGAGGAGACAAAAAAGGAGAAAGTCTCACATCAACGAGGCTAATCAATGAGCTATGGAGATGCCCATCAATTGATGTTAATGCAAGGAGTAGGGATTGCCATGCAACGGATGCACTAGAGCTAAGAATGCTCAACAAAAGAAAACTAGTGGGTGTGCATCCAACTTGCTTGCTCATGAAGACCTAGGGCATTTTGAGGAAGCCCATCGTTGGAATATACAAGCCAAGTTCTGTAATGAAAAATTCCCACTAGTATGAACAAGACAACTTATGAGACTCACTATATGAAAATCATGGTGCTACTTTGAAGCACAATATATGAGACTCACTACATGAAGAACAAGGTGCTACTTTGAAGCACAAGTGTGGAAAAAGAGATAGTAGCATTGCCCTTTTTATTTTCTCTCTTTTTTTTGGGCCTTCCTTTTTTTTTCTTTTTGGCCTTTCTCTCTCTCTTTTTTTGATTGGGCAATGCTCTAATAATGATGATCATCACACTTCTATTGATTACAACATAATGATTACAACTCGATACTAGAACAAGATATGACTCTATATGAATGCCTCCGGCGGTGTACCGGGATGGTGCAATGAATCAAGAGTGACATGTATGAAGAATAATGCATGGTGGCTTTGCCACAAATACGATGTCAACTACAAGATCATGCAATGGCAATATGACAAAAGTAAAGCATGTCATGATGATGATGATGATGGAAGTTGCATGGCAATATATCTCGGAATGGCTATGGAAATGCCATGATAGGTAGGTATGGTGGCTGTTTTGAGGAAGATATAGGAAGGTTTATGTGTGAAAGAGCGTATCATATCACGGGGTTTGGATTCACCGACGAAGTTTGCACCAACTCTCAATGTGAGAAAGGGCAATGCACGGTACCGCAGAGGCTAGCAAATGGCGGAAAGGTAAAAGTGCGTATAATCCATGGACTCAACATTAGTCAAAAGAACTCATATACTTATTGCAAAAATTTAGAAGTCATCAAAAATCAAGTACTACGCGCATGCTCCTAGGGGATAGATTGGTAGGAAAAGACCATCGCTCGTCCCCGACCGCCACTCATAAGGATGCACAAGCCAGGTACACTTCATGCTTCAAATTTGTTACACAACTTTAACCATACATGCATGCTACGGGACTTGCTAACTTCAACACAAGTATTTCTCAAATTCACAACTACTCAACTAGCACGACTATAATATTATCACCTCCATATCTCAAAACAATTATCAAGCATCAAACTTATCTTAGTATTCAACCCACTAAAAAGAAAGTTTCACATATCTTGAATACCAAGTATATTAACATTAAGCAAATTACCATGCTATTAACGACTCTCAAAATAATCTATGTGAAACATGAGAGTTCATCTATTTCTTAAAAATAAAACTACCACCATGCTCTAAAAGGTATAAGTGAAGCACTAGAGCAAACAACAAACTACTCCAAAAGATATAAGTGAAGATCAATGAGTAGTCGACTAATTATGTAACTATGTGAAGACTCTTCCATTTAATAATTTCAAATCTTGGTATTGTATCCAAACAGCAATCAAAACAAAATAAAATGACATGACGCTCCAAGCAAAACACATATCATGTGGTGAATAAAAATATAGCTCCAAGTAAAGTTACCGATGAACGAAGACGAAAGAGGGGATGCCTTCCGGGGCATCCCCAAACTTAGGCTCTTGGTTGTCCTTGAATATTACCTGGGGGTGCCTTGGGCATCCCCAAGCTTAGGCTCTTGCCACTCCTTATTCCATAGTCCATCGAATCCTTACCCAAAACTTGAAAACTTCACAACACAAAACTTAACAGAAAACTCGTAAGCTCCGTTAGTATAATAAAATAAATCACCACTTCAAGGTACTGTAATGAACTCATTATTCATTTATATTGGTGTTAAACCTACTGTATTCCAACTTCTCTATGGTTTATAAACTATTTTACTAGCCATAGATTCATTAAAATAAGCAAACAACACACGAAAAACAGAATCTGTCAAAAACAACGTATACTTCTGGAACTCATAAAATTCTCAAATAAATTGCTGGACCTTAGGAATATATCTATTAATCATCTTCAAAAAGAATTAACTAAATAGCACTCTCCAAATAAAAATGGCAGCAGTTCTCGTGAGCGCTAAAGTTTCTGTTTGTTACAGCATTATCAACAAGACTTTACCCAAGTCTTCCCAAAGGTTCTACTTGGCACAAACACTAATTAAAACATAAAAACACATCTAAGCAGAGTATAGATTAATTATTTATTACTAAACATGAGCAAAAGGCAAGAAACAAAAATAAAGTTGGGTTGCCTCCCAACAAGCGCTATCGTTTAACGCCCCTAGCTAGGCATGATGATTTCAACGATGCTCACATAAAAGATAAGAATTGTAATATAAAGAGAGCATCATAAAGAATATGACTAGCACATTTAAGTCTAACATACTTCCTATGCATAGGGATTTTGTGAGCAAACAACTTATGAGAACAATAATCAACTAGCAGGGTAACACAAGCATAGCTTCAAAAATTTAAGCACATAGAGAGGAAACTTGATATTATTGCAATTCCTACAAGCATATATTCCTCCCTCATAATAATTTTCAGTAGCATCATGAATGAATTCAACAATATAACCAGCACCTAAAGCCTTCTTTTCATGATCTACAAGCATAGAAAATTTACTACTCTCCACATAAGCAAAATTCTTCTCATGAATAATAGTGGGAGCAAAATCAACAAAATAGCTATCATGTGATTGAAAATTAAGATCAAGATGACAAGTTTCATGGTTATCATTATTCTTTATAGCATACGTGTCATCACAATAATCATCATAGATAGGACGCATTCTTTCATCATAGTAAATTTGCTCATCAAAGCTTGGGGGACAAAAAATATCATCTTCATCAAACATAGCTTCCCCAAGCTTGTGGCTTTGCATATCATTAGCATCATGGATATTCAAGGAATTCATACTAACAACATTGCAATCATGCTCATCATTCACATATTTAGTGCCAAACAATTTAGAGATTTCTTCTTCTAGCACTTGACTCACGAAAGATATTAAAAAGGTGAAGCGTATGAGACAAACTCAATTCCATTTTTTGGTAGTTTTCTTTTATAAACTAGACTAGTGATAAAACAAGAAACAAAAGATTCGATTGCAAGATCTAAAGATATACCTTCACTTACCTAGCCTCCCCGGCAACAGCGCCAGAAAAGAGCTTGATGTCTACTACACAACCTTCTTCTTGTAGACGTTGTTGGGCCTCCAAGTGCAGAGGTTTGTAGGACAGTAGCAAATTTCCCTCAAGTGGATGACCTAAGGTTTATCAATCCGTAGGAGGCGTAGGATGAATATGGTCTCTCTCAAGCAACCCTGCAACCAAATAACAAAGAGTCTCTTGTGTCCCCAACACACCCAATACAATGGTAAATTGTATAGGTGCACTAGTTCGGCGAAGAGATGGTGATACAAGTGGTATATGGATGGTAGATAAAGGTATTTGTAATCTAAAAATATAAAAACAGCAAGATAACTAATGATAAAAGTGAGCGTAAACGGTATTGCAATGCGTTGAAACAAGGCCTAGGGTTCATACTTTTGCTAGTGCAAGTCCTCTCAACAATAATATCATAATTGGATCACATAACTATCCCTCAACATGCAACAAAGAGTCACTCCAAAGTCACTAATAGCTGAGAACAAACGAAGAGATTATAGTAGGGTACGAAACCACCTCAAAGTTATTCTTTCCAATCAATCTGTTGGGCTATCCCTATAATTGTCACAAACAGCCCTAGAGTTCGTACTAGAATAACACCTTAAGACACAAATCAACCAAAACCCTAATGTCACATAGATACTCCAATGTCACCTCAAGTATTTGTGGGCATGATTATACGATATGCATCACACAATCTCAGATTCATCTATTCAACCAACACAAAGGACCTCAAAGAGTGCCCCAAAGTTCCTACCGAAGAATCACGACGAAAACGTGTGCCAACCCCTATGCATAGGTTCATGGGCGGAACCCGCAAGTTGGTCACCAAAACATACATCAAGTGAATCACGTGATATCCCATTGTCACCACAGATATCCACGGCAAGACATACATCAAGTGTTCTCAAATCTTTAAAGACTCAATCCGATGAGATAACTCCAAAGGGGAAACTCAATTTATTACAAGAGAGAAGAGGGGGAGGAGAAACATAAGATCCAACTATAATAGCAAAGCTCGCGATACATCAAGATCGTATCATCTCAAGAACACGAGAGATAGAGAGAGAGAGAGAGATCAAACACATAGCTACTGGTACATACCCTCAGCCCCGAGGGAGAACTACTCCCTCCTCGTCATGGAGAGCACCGGGATGATGAAGATGGCCACCGGAGAAGGATTGCCCCCTCCGGCAGGGTGCCGAAACGGGTCTAGATTGGTTTTTAGTGGCTACGGAGGCTTCTGGAGGCGGAACTCCCGATCTATCTTCTGTTCTGGAAGTTTTAGGGTACGACGGTATATATGGGTGAAAGGAGTACGTCGGTGGAGCTCCGAGGGGCCCCCGAGGCAGGGGGCGCGCCCAGGGGGGGCGCCCTCCACCCTCGTGACCTCCCGGAAACTTCTTGGAGTAGGGTCCAAGTCTCCTGAATCACCTTCGGTGAGAAGATCACGTTCCCGAAGGTTTCATTCCGTTTGGACTCCGTTTGATATTCTGTTTCCTCGAAATACTAAAATAGGCAAAAAAACAGCAATTCTGGGCTGGGCCTCCGGTTAATAGGTTAGTCCCAAAAATAATATAAAAGTGGAAAATAAAGCCCAATATAGTCCAAAACAGTTGATAAAGTAGCATGGAGCAATCAAAAATTATAGATACGTTGGAGACGTATCAGTGGGCACAACCCACCAGGACGCATCAGGCTTCTGACGCGTCCTGGTGGGTTGTGCCCCCCTCGGGGCACCCCCCCAGGCGCAACCAGGGCCCGTTGTGTTCCTTCTGGCCCATAAAAATTCTCCGTAAAATTTCGGGGCATTTGGACTACGTCTGATATTGATTTTTTGCGATGTAAAAAACATGGAAAAAACAGCAACTGACACTTGGCACTATGTCAATATGTTAGTACAAAAAATGATATAAAATGACTATAAAATAATTATAAAACATTTAAGATTGATAATATAACAGCATGGAACAATAAAAAATTATAGATACATTGAAGACGTATCAATGAGGTGATGACGAAAATAAAACCGGACGAAAATAAAACCGGAGTACCAGGCTACCAACTCCACCATTAGGAGTAGAGATATATGATGAGATATTCGGGTAAGTGCAATTGCTAGCCGACGCAAGCGTATTCAGGTATATTATATTTATATGTATCAATTCTTGTATTCAAGTATAAAAGATAACAGTTTGTCCAACTAATGGTACACATGGATTATGGCAGAAAAACAAATTTTAAATGTATATG
>NC_057806.1:681285112-681295633 GCF_018294505.1 Triticum aestivum | reverse complement strand
GGATAATTGGGTACGTCTTTATACGTATCGGTTTGGATATTCGAGTACAAAATACAATCTTTTATTTTGTTTATGCACTAACGAAAGCATTGAAGCCAAGCTATAGTTACACCTTTTTCGAGACTAACTGCAGAACGGATGGTTCCTAGTGTTACAAGAACATCATCTAGGAAGCGGGTTTTCATTGTAGAAATGTGGCGGCCAATATGTACAAATACGTACCAAATACACATGCATTGGTTTGGTTAGTGTAAATACATATCCGATACCCAAACCGAATCAATACATACAAATAGATAGCCAAATGCTTGCACCGCTCCATACATACAAATACGTGCTCAAATACCCGAACTGATACATACAAATGTGTACCCATATACCCGTGCACCGGCCAGCAGGTGTAAAACACATACTCATATATCGAGTAGGGCATTTTGGAGGCCGAGCTCCATAGAGATCCTTATATTGAAAAATTCAAAAAATTTGGTTTCAAAAAATTCTGAAAAAAATACATAAGTATGCAAAGGATGTGAAAGTGTATGTGTGAAAATTTTTCAGGATGAAATACCTTAAATTGCAAGCAGCACAAACAAAAAAAAATCATAGACTTTGAGGATGAATAGTACATATGCTAAAAAGCCTCAGATTTGTCTTTTTTTGTGTAGCTCTTATGTTAACGTATTTCGACCTAAAAATTTGCACACATGTACATTATGTATCTAGGTATATGTGTATTCTTATGCAGATTTTTTTTAAACTGAAAAGTTTGAATTTTGAACTTTTCAAATTAAGGCCTCCATGAAGCTCGGTCTTTGTTTGGCATTTTCGCTTATCTATCCCATCATATATGTTTATATCTTTTTTGACAATTTTATAAAATAGTTATAAGTAAGTAAAAATGTGTTTTAATAATCCATATCTAACATTAATTTGACAAATTGTTCAATTTTATTGGACAAAAAATTAACAACAAACAATTCGTGCACCGGCAATTCAAATGCACGTACCCAAATATCCCATCACATTTGTTTATATCTTTGCCGAAGTCTTTCCTACTTATAAATGTTGAAGTTGGTGATGAATTCACATGTGGACTACACAAATAAATAAATGCAATTCTACCCACATACTCCATTCGTCCGTTTATAAGCGTGGATCTACCGTGCAATTTTTCTCTAGAAAAAGTGTACATTTACACATCTTATGCAATTAATAAATGCAATCGCCTCCTAGTAATCGCTGTCGCCACTCTATCCTCCAATCACACTCTTCTCGCCAGCATCACCTCCCAATCCTCATTCTTGTTCTTTAATTTAGTTGGTGGAGACTAGTAAGAGGAGTGAGAACTAATATGTCACCAATTTTCTAGATGTACACTTATCACCAGACAAAGGAAGTAAGAGAGCAACCTTTCAAGAAATATAAATAAACAAATGTTACTTTTACTAGGTATGAGACCTATCTCAAATAAACAAATACACTGCTACCCTAATGTGAGAATAGCACTCCTGTAAAAAAACACAAATTGTAAATGCAAGTATGCCGCTCCAGTTCAAAATCATCGTCTTGATTTTTGTTTCTCTACCTAACCAATTCTTCCGGTTCCATGTCATAGCAGAAGAGGGCAAACAAATTACAGTTCAACATGGCGATGGTTGTTCTCCTACTACCTAATCGATGATCTTGTGCATTCAACCTACTCATGCCGTTATCCTATGTTTCAAAATTCAAAATGTTATCTCGCTACAAATCTTCCAAAGGACCTAATATGGTCCAAGACTCTTTAGCAACTACAACATGGTTTTTTATTATATTCACACTCCTTTTAATCATGAACCATCTAATAGCTGCAAGAAACCATCATCTTTTGATGATCTCCTAATCTAATCTAGTGGTAACTCCTCGGGTTTTTATGGCTTTGTAGCAATGCACAAGCATTGTGCTAGTTTTATAAAACAGTTACAAATAATTAAAAAAATGTCTTTTATCTAATCCATATCCCAACATTAATTGGAAAAATTCTTCATTTTTATTGGAAAAAACAAAAAAAATAGAGACCAACCAAAAGCAAAGTTGTTTGCACTAGCCAACTTTCAAGAGTAAACATTCAATTGTACTACTAGGCACAACATTCGATTTATTATACTTTAGAAGTGCTACTGTCAAAGGCTATGGCGGTAGCCACTTTTCACATCATTTTGTTAGAAGACTTCTGATCTATTTATTTTTAATCATGATAGTACAACAGACATCAGAAATAATAAAAATTACATCCAGATCCGAGGCCACCTAGCGATGACTACAAACATTGAAGCAAGCCGAAGGCGCACCGTCGTCATCGCCCCTCCCTCGCCGGACCAACACAACAGAACAACAATCGCTCCGATTAAGAGTAGCGTAGATCAAAAGGATCCAACCTGAAAACACACAAACGCGGACGAACTACAACCAGATTCAAACAAATCCACCAAGGATAGATCTACCAGAGACACACCTCCACACGCACACCGGTGATGCTAGACACACCACTCGGATGGGGGCTAGGCGGGAAGAATCTTATTCCATCTCAAGAAAGCCGCCCCCGTCTCGTCTTCCTGAGTAGGGCACAAACCCTCACAAAACTCGAATGAGCATATGAAAACAGAGCCCTCCCACTAACAAGGCCCGGAATCCGTCGCGCCGCAATGATCCTAAGGCCATCGGGGACAAGACGGACCGGCGCGAGGCAATGGCGGAAGGTAAAGGAATCCTAGTCTTTTCTTAGGGGAGGAGGCGGCTGCGTACAGGAGCCTTTGCCACATCATTTTTGATAGCTAGGATTGACCAAAAGTCTATCGCCGTTGATCATGGCAGTAGCCTATATATTTCTACGCCAACGTGTATACAATATGGGACCAAGATCTTGTTCAACAAGTATTTTAATGATGATGATGTCCCACACATTCTGAGTATTCCTATTAAGGAGGGATTTGATGATCTTCCAGCCTGGCATCCCGACCCGAAAGGTAACTTTTCGGTTCGTTCAGCTTACAAACTCAAACTTCAGTTGGACGATGTTGCTGCAGGTCAAACATCAACTTTCACTGTAGCAGATCCGACAACAAATGCAACAAAGGTTTGGGCCAAGCTTTGGAGTTTGAAAATGCCTAGGAAAATCATCATGTTCCTTTGGAGATTGAGTCACAACACCCTTCTTGTCCGGTTAAATCTTAAACGTCGTGGAATTGACCTGGATACCATCTGTCTGATGTGCAATCGCCTTGACGAAGATGGTGGCCATGCCTTCCTCAAATGTAAATTTGCAAAGGCTTTTTTGCGGGAAGCTAAACAGGAGCATGTAAGGGGTTTGATTCTCAGTTGTACCGATGCAAAAAAAACGTGTATACAATAGGAAAAGGGTTAGATTTTTAACTTTTTTACAAACTAAGGTCAAATCGTGCTAATTTTTTGTTAAAGGGTCAAAACAGTGATTTTGTCCCATCACACGACACCTGTCACGTCACCGCACTAGTAGCCTATGCTATGAAGCAACAGCTTGTGCCACAGGACACCCACTCGCAGAGGAAACCGTTTTAAAAAGCTTGCAAAGGCACACGCCGGGCCATACCCCGCTTTCCCACGGGTGGGCCCCCACCCGAGCATAAAGAAAGAAGCCGTCCGCACCCACTGACGGCACGGCCCGCCGTATCGAGCAAACCGTTTCCTATACGAGGTCTCTGACATGTGGGGCCTAGCTAGATTGACCGCCACGGCCCCAAATATCCTTTCCCCCATCGGGAGAGGCCACCACCAGCACGCGGGCCCCGTGCCGTAATCCAAACCACCACCGGCACGGCAGCAGTACACGCTCTCGTCTCGCTCGCCCCCAATACGAACTCGCCGGCCGGCGACGGCGACTCGGCCCGGCCGCGGCGGAGGCGACATGGAGGAGGAGAGGGCGGCGCCGCCGCGGGTGGTGGGGGAGTACGAGCTCGGGGAGATGGTGGGGAAGGGGACGTTCGCGGAGGTGTTCCGCGCCGTGCACGCCCCCACCGGCGCGCGCGTCGCCGTCAAGGAGATCGACCGCCGCCGCGTCGACGACCACGTCCGCCGCGGCATCCTCCAGGAGATGAGCATCCTCGGCAGCCTCTCCCACCCCAACATCCTGCGCCTCATCAACACCATCGAGGTAGGTGTCCACCCCCTTCACCAAATCTCCGGCCCCCGCCGTCCGCGCTACTACTGTAGTCGCGATCGAACTCAGTGTGGTAAAAATGCCTCGCGGTTTTCGCCGCAGACGGGGGAGAAGCTGTTCCTGGTGCTGGAGTACTGCGACGGGGGCGACCTCGAGGCCTACAGGCAAACGCACGGCGGGCCGCGCAACCGGCTGCCGGAGGCCACCGCCAGGGACTTCGCCCGGCAGCTCGGTGAGTTCCCAATCGAGCCGAGTGTTCCCTTTCCCCTTTTTATTACTGTATATCCTGGGACTGTATATGTTTTGATGCGCCACTGCTGTTTGGTGTTTTGGATCATCAGCCGAGGGGCTCAAGGTGCTGAGGGGCCAGAGGATCGTGCACCGAGACCTCAAACCCCAGGTTAGATCTTACGCCCTTTTCTATTGGATTTCTTAGGGTTTACGGTTGGTCTGGGCGTGAACTTTTTTGGCATTTTTGGCTGGAATCTGTCGCTAATTGGGCCAGATCGGTAATTTGTGATGTTTTTTTTGCGCTAAGCGCCAAAACTAAGAGTAGGGTCCCGTGTAAAAGGGTTTCCATAATTATCAACTGAACTTAAATTATTGGTCAAAAGCTAAGCTTACATTTATAGCCGCAATCAATGTCAGTTTACCATCAAATGCCAAACTGCGTGGAGAATTGTGCTGTTCACTCATGCTTGTATTTGAACTTCAGTCATCAATAACAAATTTCATGTGGAAAATTTGTGTAGTTATTTATCTGGCCTGGTTACTTGTTCTATCGAATATCTTCAGAGATGCATTATTTTCTCCGTACTGATTGAGCTGTGAATCACGCAGAACCTTCTGCTATCAGCCGATGGGGACGCCATTACATTGAAAATTGGCGATTTTGGGTTTGCCAGGTGAGAGGTTTATTCTCAGTGTCGCAGTTATAGGACTATCTTCCGTTCTCTAAAGATTGAAATTGCTGGGGAGATGCAGACCAATACCAAAATATTTAGACCATTATCTGCTGTCAAGTGTTTTTATTTCCACAACGGCATGGTTTATTGGTCTTATTAATACTCACATTTGCTCCAAGCATGTTGGTTCTGAATTCTGTACTCATTGTGAGTTCTCTTTCTGTTTCATTGAGTTTTTTTTATAAGTGCAAGTGTACAACTGAAAACTATCTTCTCGCTTCAGATCTCTGATGCATGAAAATTTGGCTGCCACTTTTTGTGGCTCTCCATATTATATGGCCCCAGAAATCTGGCGAGGGGATAAATATGATGCAAAGGTATGTTTATTAACCGCTTTAAATTCACGGATCTTAAAATTAACCAGGCAATAATGTCTACCTGAAAACTTTGCAGGCAGATTTATGGAGTGTTGGAGTCATTCTTTTCCAGCTAGTAACAGGGGAGCTACCATTTCTTGGGGAGAATAGAGTGGAGGTTTGCTTGTAACACTGTACCATTAGTTGTACTCGCATAATCGCAATACACATATATAGCCTAACACACTGCTGCTTGCGCTTTGTTGACGGATTACAGCTGTGCGAAAAAGTATTGTCATCTAGTGGCCTCAGTTTCCCTCCAGATATAGAGGCTGATTTACATCCTGAGTTTATTGACCTGTGCAGAAGACTCATATGCCTTGATCCAGGTGGGTCTGCCATTTTCACTTCATTTTGTGTCTGGAAATAAGGCGTATGATAATTAATACTCACTGCAGTAATCTTTGTTCAACTTTCTTTTAGGCCATTTAATCTAGCCATTCATCGCAGAATCAGATTGAAAATTGCTTTCAATTTTGCAGCGGAGAGAATGCCTTTTGAGGAATTCTTTAATCACAACTTTTTGGCAACAGCAAGGTATTCCTGTTACTCTGGTGGTAGTGTTTAAAAATCACAAGTCCATGGGGTAGCTTTGAGTAATCTACTTTGCTTTTAGAACTTTTTCTGTATCAAGTCCTGTAAGTTTAACTCAGACGCCTGCTGCCCAAGTGCCCATATGAGAAGCTGCATGTATACCCCAAAAAGAAATGTACAAAAACCACGGGGAATGGTCAAATTCTGTACGAGTGAGCTCATATATGCAAGCTCTGCTCGTCTTTTTTTTGTCCTTGCAACTGCATGTAGATTAGATTTGGAATTGTTCTGGTGCGCATCACAATTTAATGCACGACTGACTTCATCATGAGCTTTTCATAAATGGGGATAACTACTCTTTGTGCAGCAATCCTGCAATCTTTTCTAGATTTCCTGAACGTTTTTGGAATAGTTAAAAGCATGCCATTTTGCACTTGGCTTGGTTGTGTCGTCATATTTATCTCGATTGTTGAATCTTGCTGATTATGCCTTTTCAGGAACAGTGAAATCGTGGATGAATCCCATCATGCTCTTGATTTAAGGGATACATGCCAGACTGTCTCTTCTGCTGTCGTCAAAGTAAAGTCTGAAAGTGTAGATTCAAAAGGTACGCTGGACACTGTCTATAAGTATAATTTGTATTTTATATCCTCTGCTTAGGCACTAATTTTGTATATTTTGCAGTATTTGATTCATGGGAGTGGATTGAACGAGAATATGTACTAGTTCAGGCAAACACTACTTCCATGGAGTTGCTGTCTTCACTTGAGAAACCAATGAAGGATGTTACAGGTGCAAGACCCCGCTGTGATGATATATCCACTATCAGTGGGCCTGTTCAGAGTCAAAACAGAGACTCACTCTATAGATTGAAATCCCATGGATGTACTCCACTGTCCGCTTCCCGTGAGTCAACTACTATGGAAAATCTGCGAGGGAGGCCACTTGATTGTTATACAAGGCTTCACCTACTGAATCAGTATATTGTCATTCTCACAGAACTTGCTCAGGAGAAGGTACTGCTGCTGCTGCAGTGGCAATTAGTATCATGTCTATTGAACACTGAACAGCATGTTCATCTTCATTCTGTCCAGTATTCAAACTGGAACTCCTTAGCTTTTTAGATTTTCTTCATGATCAGTCACTGTTTTTTTACTTCTGCGGGTAATTTGAGCTAGCAGCATAGATTTTTGAGGACATGTAGCAGTGTAGATTTCAATGTGTCGTTAATAAGGATATTTAGTGTTAGTACAACTGGTTTGCCTCTAATTGGACCACCATGCTTTCTCTACTCTGTATATCCCTTGTAGGCATGTTTTCATTTTGTCTAGACTTACTGCGTTTTTGTTTAATGTCAAACTCACGACCTTTCAACAAACCATGGTGTGGCTGGCACTTCTTTTTTCTCAGTTTTTGTTACATGGAGTTTTTTTCATAAGTCTCTGTCGCACTGTCTCAAATATCTTTTTGATGATCTTCGCTATGGTATTTATTTGATAATTTGGAAACAGTAATCCCAAATTCATCTCAACCTCACCTATGTTTGCTTTTCTGTGTTATACACAGCTTTTTAAAGGGCTGGACCTGGAGGCACTATCACTTGAACTTGTGATACTTGCTATCTGGAAAGAGGCGCTTAATGCATGTAGCTTATTGCCGGATGCTTTAGATGATGGAAGTTTTTCGACATTTGCACACGAGAATTACTTTCCTAAGAGTGATCAGCGTCTATCCCCGAATGTAGCGCATGGATTGGATTTCACTAGGCCGGCTTCTGTTCGTTACTGGGTTGAAAGTGGGTTCATCAAGGCATATGACCGTGCTGAGAAGATATCACATAGGTTGCGGGAGAACAATGGTTAGAACATTCATCCACTTATCTTCTTGCACAAGTATAATATTTGCTTTTACCGTAACCTTTTTCTGTTTCTAGATAACACTGAGATGCCAGACGCAATGGAGATCATATTCCAAACTGCTTTAGTATATGGGAAAAGTGGCGCTGTAAGTATCACTATCTAAGTCCCTTAGATGGCTGATTTAGATTTGATTTCTCTATGCACATCATGGATGTTACACCTGATTTTCATTCACAATCACATGCATAATTCAGTTAATATTTACCAGGAAATTGTTCAAATGAAGTAATACACTGATGCTCAGGATTTACCACTGGTTGTCCAGGCAGTTGGTTCTCTTGTTATAAGCCTATTAGTAGAAAACTACTGTACAAAACAAGGATGAGAACGTAGTATTTTTGTATTTTAAAAAGAAATATTTTTTATGAACAATGATACAAGCAGAAATGATCATGCGTGGCAGTCCGGGCCATCTTGTCCTACTATCTAGTTTTATGAAATGTGTAATAGGCTCCTTCACACAGTTCTTGGATGCCATTTGCTGAAACACTTGCCATGTGTAATAGGCTCCTTTACACACTCCGGGTCACTCCTGAAACACATGGTCGCTGCTAAATAATGGTGTATTGAAGAGTACTTCATGGAGTGTACTTGGATATCATTTGCTGAAACACTTTGCTCTAAGTCAAGGTGATATTGTGATGACTTGCCAGAACACAAGGTTGCCACTAAGCAATAACTATTGAACATTGGAGCTGAACTGAGCATGGCTGCGCACTACACAGGCAGACAAACTGGTGGGCTCAGTTTAGTTCCAGGAGCTAAAGAGACCTTTCACATCCTTCTCTCTTCAATCTCGGAATATTATGATTTTAATGGTTCAGCAAAAACCACACTTTCCTAGTTTTCTTTAGGTGTTTGGTGACTTCAGCGAGGCCGTCCAAATAGCACAATTCTGCATTTATGAAACTATACGAGACATAAATCATTACCCCTGCTACAAGAGCACTGTTTTTCACCATTTTTCAATTTATACATGATAATCTTACCTGTTGTGGCGTCCTTTATTTGGCTAGTTTGTGTTTCTAGGCCTTTTTGGCTCTGTGTGAGCTTTTTTCACTTTTCAGTTGGAGACTTTGAGACCTTGTTGGAACTTATTTATTTGGTTTAATAAGATGGCCGTATGCATCGTTCTGATGCAGAGGCCGGGGAGCCCCCCCTTTTCGAAAAAAAAATCTTACCTGAGTAAATGGACCAGTGGGGTTGCCTTATTTCTCATCTTGTCTGAACTCCACTTTTGATCCGTTGTTAATGTGTTATTCATGTATCGATTATAGTTGATGTTTTCTTTTGACTTTATCTACAATTATTTTGCAGACAAAGGAACTTTTGGGATGCCAAAGCAGATCAATGGCGCTATACTCAAAAGCAATCATCCTGCTCACATTTATATTGCAGGAAGCAACTGCTTTGCCACTGAATCCAGTCTTCTCCCTTTCACCATTCAATCAGCAGCGTATCCATAGGTACATAACTAATTTGAGGAGTCATCTCTGCAGTGCTCAGTTGAGCGGGCAACAGCAGAGGTCCATCAAGAACTAACTTTTCTCATGGGGATCATCGTTTCACGATCGAATGATAAGATTATTTTGCATGGAAGTCGGAGCATTAGTCCTTCCCTCCAACCTTTTTGTCCAGGAGGTGTCAAATGCATTGAAGAACTTCCGCTGGCGTGAGATTATGATGTTATATTTGCAGTACACATTGATCCACGTGCTCTTTCTTTGTATATATACGGTTCTAGGCTGTACAGTTATTTTCTGTCACGTTGAAAGGACCTTTTGGATTTGTATATAAATGTAACATGTGAAACTTGTAGATTGAAAATGGATTCCAAATCCCGCCTTTCTGCTAGCCGAGTACTTTTTTTTCCTGCCCTTCTGCTAACTGATTAATTTTTTTCCTGCCTTTCTGCTAGTTGAGTATGTGACATGGGTGAATTTTGTTTTTACTGTGATGTTTGAAAAAATATTTGTGAAAATGGGAGCTGTTGTGATGTGTGAAAAAACATATGTGAAAATGGGGGCTGTTATTTCTTCACCTCTTGGCAGTGTATTGCACGTAATTGTTCACAGTATCTTCTTTTGGATTACGACACTTTAGCTTACGTGCGTGTTGTGCCAGAGAAAAAGAAACATTTTAAGTTCCAAATCTGGAGGTATGTGGTCTTATTTTCTTATTTGATTATAAAAGGTGTTGTTGATGAGTTCTAAATTTGGATGAATTCGTTGCAACCTTTTCATCAGTTAACAAAGGGGATGAAAAACCGTAGCCTGAACTTGAGGAACAGGTGAGCAAACATGTCAATTTTTCGAAAAGGGAGCAAACATGTCAATGACTGACATGATTGTTCTGTTGGGTGGAACACGTGGCTGAACTTGAAAAGCAGATGGATGGTACTGCACAGAGGCGGAGCGTGATACAAAATATAGGAGGGGCCGACGTTTAAAATGCGAAGCAAAGATAGTGAAGCACACATAAATACACGGTCTTTCAGACTTTATTTGTAGAGTCAGAACAATTTGAGACCTGGGAGGGATCTATTTTTTAGAGTCAAAAGAATTTGAAAGCTA
>NC_057806.1:681273672-681284976 GCF_018294505.1 Triticum aestivum | reverse complement strand
TTTTTTAGGAATAGGCGTAGCTTGCTAGTGCATTGCCTGCACCGTCACTGGGCATTGACCAGCGCCAACATCGGCCCACAAAGTAGCAAGGAGAGAGTTGATGACAGCTGCTATCTGGCCCAGATAAACAATTCGGATGGAATGGATCAAATGGGCACATGCTGCTAATTATTTTTTGCACATTTGATAGACCAGGCCATGGTCCAGTATGGTCCCTAAAGGATCCGCCAGTGGTTGGTGCTGCACAGTCCATTGGACTACTGGATAAAGTGATGATAATTAAAAACAAAAAAAAACCTAGATGAATGTGACGTGCCCGTTCTGTTTGACATGTATAGAAGTAGTTTTATCTGCTATAGTACATTGTTGACAATGACGAGCGGGCCAGTTTAACCTGTTATTACTACCACGGAACTTGGGAACTCTATGTACCGATCGCACTGCATATCTTCACTCAAACCACGCGAGCAGCATTTGCCACCGCGGTAGCACTTGAAATGAAAGAAACTAACACAAGTATCATGTCTCGTCGATCGTCCAGCCCTTTTCCTGGGGATGAAAATCACGCCGCTCCAGAACCAAGTTGCCAAAAGAAAAATAAATTGGACTGAAATCTTCACAGGGCTAGACCAGAAGCTCGTAGCTCGTAAGCTTAATGAGCACTCGATAGCTCGGCTCGTTATCACAGTAACTCGATTCTTAATGAACAGAGCTAATCACTAAGTTCACCTCGTTAAGCTTGACGACCTTAACGAATGAGCTAACGAGTTTTACCTCGGGTCATCTATGCGATCTAATCGAATCGACCAAACCTAGTGAGTCTCCAACCTAGCCCATAGGAGGCAGTAAACTAGTGTACCTCCTCTTGTAGTTATCATCTTCCTTTTTGAGAAACACAACAAAATACTTAACGAGCTTCAAACTAACAAGCGCTTATGAGCTTAACGAGCTTCAAACTAACAGAGCCGCCCTCTTGAGAAACAAGGAGATGATACTCGATCCGCTGACAACCAATGTAGTTGCCAACAGTCCCTAAGCTCTACGTATATAATCGTTGTATCGTGTAGCCGAGAAACTAGATGGTCTGGTAGACAGACACATCACAGACCCAGGCAGGGATAGGGGTAGGGAGCCATGCATGTGGCTTAAAACAGAGAGATCTGGGTCACCGTTGGCGTCCAGCGCTTGGGCCGTAGTGGAGGTGGAGGGAGGAGCGGCCGTTGCCTGGACCGGCCAGGGCCAATCTACTGATGGAGGACGATCGCGTTTTGGCGCGAGAATACGAAAACCGCCATGGATCGGGCTAGGCAAGCTTAGGCTGGCAGTCAGTGGAGTGGTACCGCATTCCGTCGGCGTCGGGTGAAAAAGATGAGGCCGAGCCTTTTCTCCCGTGTACCAATCTACTTGGAAGGCCCCGTGGGCTAATTGGTTTTAGCCCTGGCGTTTATTATCCCGCGCCCGTACGGAGTACGTCCAGAGGGAAAGGCGCCTCTTGATTCTCTTTGTGTTCTAGCCGCGGGCGCTATGTGCAGGCTGTGTGGTGTGGTGTGGGGTCGCACGACGACGCTGAGACGAACGGGAGGAGATCATTGGCGGCACGTACGGTTCGCATGTGCATGGGCGGCAAATTTTCGTGTTTTGACCTTTTTCTAAAATCTATTCGAGATTTAACCCTAGTTTAATTTTTTTTCGAGATCTGACCATTTTGCTATCGTTAGAGTCCATGTCGGTAGGGTCTAACAGCCTACCGCCAGAGACTTTGACGGTAGGAAACGTCGCTACCGACAACCGGGCTGGCGGTAGCCTGCACAACCCTACCGCCAATGTGCTTGGCGGTAGGCACGAGCACGCACTGTGGTCAATACTTAGGAGGTTTTTGGCGGTAGGGCATGCAACCCTACCGCCAAGGTCCCTGGCGGTAGCAGAATGGTCAGATATCGGATTTTTTTCAAACTAGGGTTAAATCTCGGATAAGTCTTAGAAAAGGGTCAAAACACAAAATTTAGCCTGCATGGGCATGTGCCAGGACGACAGGAGGAGAGATTTCATCGGCCGGACCAGCACAATTGAAAATTGGGCAGGCGTTAGGGCAACTCCAACCGGACGACACAAATCGGTCTCAAAACATCCGAGCTGACTGGCTCTCCTTATATTTGGTTCAAAATTTGGATGGATATGAGACGGTCTGGATGCGTTCATCACGTTGGACTAACGCTTGGATCCCACGCAAAATCGCCCAGAAACCCAACGGTCTGATGGGTGTCTCCTTTGGTGAGGATATGAACGCCACGTGGCGCCGCTCTGGCTCGCCGCCTGGGGGCCAAAGTTCGGCTATTTAACCCGGACGGGGTCCCCAGTCCTAGCCACATCCGCTTTCTCCCTCTCCAGACCGTCATCCCGAACCCATCCACTTCTCTCCCTCTTCGCCTCCTTTTTTCCTCGTCATCCGTCTCTGCCATGGCCCGACAAAAGAAGACCACGTACACTATGCTAACGTCGGAGCAACGCTTTCAGATGCTGGAGGAGATCCGAACGAGGTGCGTCGCCTGGACCGCAGTCGGCCTGCCTCAAGACTCGCTGGAGCCGGAGGAGGAGCAACAGCCGGAGCCCATGAAGGTGGCGGATTTGGAGGAGGAGGACGTGGTAGAGCCGGGAGGAGCCGACGCCGGTTGCGGGCTACGCCATGACGGAGTTCAAGGTCGCCCAATCGTCGCAGATGGCAGAGCAGACCGTTATCTTGAAGTCCATCCAGGATGAGGCCTATGTGGAGGCCAACCGGTGCTTCATCGTGGACATCTCCGATGACAACGAGTAGTGTAATTTAGGTTTAATTGATCTACAGTATGTAGATGTTTTTTTTTGTATGCCTGGTATGGTTTTAAGGCTTCAATTATGAGGTATTCGAATGCTGGCTAGGAAATTTGGGTTGTCAGGTCAGTGACCGCGCAAGCATCCGGACGCGTCCACATACCTTTGAGGAGCCAGATATGCTGTCCGGTACGTGTAGATGCTCTTTACGTACCATTCTTCGGCTTGGAGTAGCATGCATGGCACTCGGGTCGGACCGTCCATGCATCCCGAGACAAACAAATATCTCCAATTATTCTCGGCCGTTGCATCGCCCCCAGCCCTGCGGCGTCTCCAGCCTTTTGACGCCGTGTCGCCTGCCTGCCGTGGCAACATCGCAGCTCCATGTGTCCGTGACATGGTAAAATATGGACGAAAACCATGTGAAGCGTAGACGTACGTGAATCCAGAGACGGACCTAGACTGAAAATTACCCGGTGTTCAGATAGAAGAACATATGCCTACATGTCAAACAATAAATGGCCTACACACTAAATCAATGGATTATATTAAGCAAGTGCAAATTGGACCCGGTGTCAGTGACACCGGCAAGCTGTACGGAGCTCCGCCCCTGCGTGAATCCCTGTACACGTAGCATCTAGCATGGCATGCATGGCGATGGCGAGCCGTCCGCGACAGCGGCTGCCAAACTTTTCATCGCTTCGTCTAGCTCGGCGTCGATTCAGGCCTTGCTCACGGGATCCATATAGGCTAGGAAAACACAACTCCGAGCACTGTCGTCTTGTTTCTTCTTCTGTGCCTGCTGTACCCGGGAAAGGGATGCTGCTGTACCCGTGTGTATGTATACGTAGTTGTAGGATGTATGCGCATGCACCGGTGGTCATCGCCGTCTGTATTTATTTTTGTCTCATATATCCTGAAGCTTGCAGTAGAGGTGGTGGTAGGCCTGCTGGGCTGTTAGTGGCACGGCATTGACTGGACCTTGGGAAATTTGGATCCGTTGGGGGCCTCGCCGTTGACCGGCGACGACAGTAACGGCGACGGCATCGTCCGTACGTACACGGCCAAGCTGTCCGGACTCCGGAATTCATGCGATTTATTAATTGGTCTGTTTTTAATCCTTCTAGCATGGACATACCTATGCAGGAATAGAACTGTACTGAGTACAGTATCTACTCTCTCACGGCCTTAGAGCATGCTACGAGTTGTTGAAGTGTCTCCGTTTCTCGCATCATTGTAGTTCCACGAACGATACTCCAACGAGTTTGGGACACTCCGAATATCATCTGCACATCTTTCCTAGCACCTTCTTGCGCTTGTGCAAAGAGATATTGTTTTCTTTCATGAGGATCCGATATAGTCTTCACGATATCTTCCATTGAAAATAGATACCATCGGCAAGGTAGCACCCCTTGTTGTAGCCCGTTGATAGTGTAGTTGCACAACAGAGCTTCCCCACCACAAAGTCTCTTGAACAAAAGAGATTGTTGGAGCACATTGATGTCATTGTTTGAACCTAGCGTGCCAGCGAAGGCATGCCAAATTCACAAGTCCTTCGATGTCACTGCTTCAAGTATGATGATGGCTTCTTTGATATGACCTTGGTACTGTCCACTCAAATCTTTTGGACAGTTCTTTCATTGCCGGTGCATGCAATCAACTAAACCGAGCATACACGGGAAATCCTCTCGATGCTCCAATTGTCAATAATTTTCTGTGTCCTCCATAGTTGGTTCACTTAGGTACTCTAGTTCAAACACTTTCACCATGGTGCGCCCAAATTGCACCATGATGTTCAAGCATGTGGTCTCTTCCATCCTAATTTTTGTATTAATTTCATCAGCCTTACCATAACAAGCATCCTAAGAGCCGTCGTGTATTTCTGCAGAGGAGAGAAGGAAAGTTGGACGCAATAATCCTTCCTCAGCTTGAAGTTGTCATCAGCCTTCTCCATGGTAGTCACTATGCGCAAAAACAAAGATCTGCTAATCTGAAAGCAACGTCGAAAGAAACCTTCATGGTATTTAGGTCCACTATGGATTAATCCATGTACATAAGCCATGCGCCAACGATCCTATCTCGGGGAATAATTCTTTGGCCCTTTATCGAACCCTTAAAGTTCAGTAGATGCTCCTCTTTCTTCTTCATTTCTTCTTGGATGCTCATCATCATCATTTCAGCATCTTCGTTGTCCGAATCCGATGACTCGATGAACCCTTTGTATATGAATTCGTCAAGGTTCGTGTTTCCATAGCTATCATTCTAGGACAAATCCATCGGTGACCTATAAATGAACAAAGGAATAAAAAAACTGCTTAGACATCTCATCGAACACATAGAACACGAGGTGTATATCCGAAGAAGTTGGACGTACCGGGGCGGCGTCTGATGGTGGCGTGGTCGGCAGCATTGTGGGTTGAGGCCTCCGGTGGCGGCACTGTGGGGACGACGACATAGCAACGATGGCAGCGGAGCTACTACGACGGTGGCTGAGTGAACCAGGTAGAAAAGAGGAGAGAAACATGGAAGATCAAGTAAGGAGGGGGACGTCTTCAAGTGATTTGGCGGGCGGTCAGTTTTACGTGACAAACGCGTCCGTACGTTCCCATATCCGCTCCACATATGTGCCGGGTATGGGGGTTGTCGGTAAGCCCAAATGTTTGGGCTGGATTTGCCCGGTCCGGTTGGGTGGCGTTTTTTGTCCGGACAGTGACCAGGCAGGCCGTCCAGACGTTTGGGTGGATATGGGGCGTTCGATTGTAGATGCTCTTACGACTTTCCATCTGTAATTACAGTTTTACCGGACATCCTTTTGTACGGTGGTTTTACCATATGTCACTTAAGCCAAGCGAGACCTCTGTGACGGTGTCCAGTGTTTTGGAAGATGTTTGTGGTCCGTACATGCCCGACACGGAGAGCGCATCGTTTTGGATGGTTAGCCAACCCGCCAAAAAAACTGGTGTACACGTACTGCTGGGGCTATGGGTATTCGGTAAAGCCAAATCGCAGAATTGACCACGCTCCAGATTTGTTACCACACGGCAAAAAAACTTTGGAAGCTATCCTGCTGCGCGTCGCACACGCCTCGGGCAGCACGCGCCCGGCCAATGGTCAAAACCACACGCCGTGGCGAAACAAATGCACGGGGCCGCAGTGAAAGGACGTATTACGACGATGAGGCAGGTGCTAAAAGAGTGAAGTGAAGGGTTGGGCTGTCAACCTCTGGATGGAAGAAGATCCATGTACGGGCGAGCGGCCGGCCGGCCCATGTACCATGCCAGGCAGGCTCATCTCGTAATCACCACATCAGCGGCAGTACGTAGTAACGCAAAATCTTATCCGGAACCTGGGTGCCGACGAGATTGCCTAGCTGCATCGAGTCATGTCATCACCGCGCCCGCCGTATCGCCGCCTGCATGACCTTGGGGCCCCTGGGATCTTTGCCATTACTGCGTCTCGTGTCACGCTGAACGTACGTGCTACAGTGCCAACATCGTATGTACGTGCGTGTCCATGCAATGTGGACGATCGGATAGGGGACAAAATTACTGTTCTCACCTAAAAAGCTAACAAAATCCCTATTTGACCTCGTTTAAAAAAAAATAATCGATTTTGACCTCTTTAGGTGACCCAACATCCCTGGCGTCTGGCCCCTGGCCCGCACTGCCCGCCTGCTTGTTGACCTGCTGACGTGGCAAAGGGGCCTGGCGTCTGGCCCTGGTAAGTGGATAACCCACGGGAAAGTGTGTGGGACCCACCCCACACACTTTCTCCAATCCACAACCCGAGCTTGAAGAACACTTGGAGCTCCCACACTCTCTCCCACCCCTCAAGCTCCCCCTTAAATCCTCTCCAAAAGGTGCATCCCTTAGGTGGATCTTTTCATCACTTTGTTGCTCTTGGTAATCTCCCCCAAATCATTCAATTATTTTTTGTTAAATCTTGTTATTTTGGTTGCATTTTATACATGTTGGTGGAACCCTAGTTTTTGTTTTCTCCCTTATGTTAGTGTGAATGGCTTGGTTAACTTTGATAATATAGTGATATGCATGGTGTGTAGTAGGAATATATGCTTGTTGAGTAGAAAGATTGGGGGTTAGAGTTAGTTAGTGATTAAGGTTAACTTTGCTTAGTGTGTGTTAATTAGTGATACTTTTTTGACCATGGCAATAATTTAGTGTTGATATGATTTGGATATAATGAGATGTATTTGGATAAACACCAATTCTCATTGAAGTCTTAAATGCATTCATGCTATTTTTAGATGGAGAGACTTGTTAATGTTCATTACATGGACAAGGAGGCATTCTTAAGTAACAATGCCGACACGGGTGAGGAACCATTGGTTTTTGGTACAAGCCCTAGCTATGAGGATGTTGTTGCAAAAGTGAGACAAGTCTTAAAGTGGATGGACACCAATGTTGATGTTAAGTTAATAGGAAGGTATGATGTTGGAGTTGGAGCCAAATCTCGCTTGAAAAGTATGCCTATCACCTCGGATTTGCATTGGGATGTATACAAGGAAAAAGTTTCCCAATCGGAAGACAAGTCACTTGAATTGTTTGCCACCAAGGTTGAATCTCCTAGCCTCTGTAGCTCCTGTTTAGTAATACATAATTTGCCTAGCCTCTGTTTTGGTTGTGTTTTTTGTGTTTAATTAGTGTTTGTGCCAAGTAGAACCGTTGGGAAGACCTGGGGAAGTCTTTAACGCTCACGAGAACTGCTGCCATTTTTATTTGGAAAGGGATATTTAGTTAATTCTTTTTGAAGATGATTAATAGATAAATTCCTCACGTCCAGAAATTTATTTTAGAATTTTTGGGGTTACAGATCTTGCGCTAGCTACAGATTACTACAGACTGTTCTGTCTTTGACATATGCTGTTTTTCGTGAGTTGTTTGCTTATTTTGATGAATCTATGGCTAGTAAAATAGTTTATAAACCATAGAGAAGTTGGAATACAGTAGGTTTAACACCAATATAAATAAAGAATGAGTTCATTACAGTACCTTGAAGTGGTTTTTTGTTTTCTTTCGCTAACGGAGCTCACGAGATTTTCTACTTTAAGTTTTGTGTTGTGAAGTTTTCAAGTTTTGGGTAAAGATTTGATGGATTATGGAACAAGGAGTGGCAAGAGCCTAAGCTTGGGGATGACCATGGCACCCCCAAGATAATATAAGGATACCTAAAAGCCAAAGCTTGGGGATGTCCCGGAAGGCATCCCCTCTTTCGTCTACTTCTATCGGTAACTTTACTTGGAGCTATATTTTTATTCACCACATGATATGTGTTTTGCTTGGAGCGTCTTGTATGATTTGAATCTTTGCTTTTTAGTTTACCACAATCATCCTTGCTGTACACACCTTTTGAGAGAGCCATACATGATTTGGAATTTGTTAGAATACTCTATGTGCTTCGCTTATATCATTTGAGTTATATAGTTTTGCTCTAGTACTTCACTTATATTTTTTAGAGCACGGTGGTGGAATTGTTTTATAGAAACTATTGATCTCTCATGCTTCACTTAGATTGTTTTGAGAGTATTAAATAGCATGGTTATTTGCTTAAATAATCCTAATATGCTTGGTATTCAAGAATAGTAAAAACTTTCTTATGAGTGTGTTGAATGCTATGAGAAGTTTGATGCTTGATAACTGTTTTGAGATATGAAGATGGTGATATTAAAGTTGTGCAAGTTGAGCGGTTGTGAATTTGAGAAATACTTGTGTTAAAGTTTGTGATTCTCGTAGCATGCACGTATGGTGAACCGTTATGTGATGAAGTCGGAGCATGATTTATTTTTTGATTGTCTTCCTTATGAGTGGCGGTTGGGGACGAGCGATGATCTTTTCCTAGCAATCTATCCCCCTAAGAACATGCGCGTAATACTTTGCTTTGATAACTTGTAGATTTTTGCAATAAGTATATGAGTTCCTTATGACTAATGTTGAATCCATGGATTATACGCACTTTTCTTCCTTCCACCATTGCTAGCCTCTCTAATACCGCGCACCTTTCGCCTGTATCATACACCCACCATATACCTTCCTCAAAACAGCCACCATACCTACCTATTATGGCATTTCCATAGCCATTCCGACATATATTGCTATGCAACTTTCCACCGTTCCGTTTATTATGACACACTCCATCATTTTTATATTGCTTAGCATGATTATGTAGTTGACATCGTATTTGTGGCAAAGCCACCATTCATAATTCTTTCATACATGTCACTCTTGATTCATTGCATATCCCGGTACACCACCGGAGGCATTCATATAGAGTCATATTTTGTTCTAAGTATCGAGTTGTAATTGTTGAGTTGTAAGAAAATAAAAGTGTGATGATCATCATTATTAGAGCATTGCCCTAGTGAGAAAAGGATGATGGAGACTATGATTCCCCCACAAGTCGGGATGAGACTCCGGACGAAAAATAAAAAAAGAGAAAGAAAAGAGGCCATAAAAAAGGAGAAAAGGCCCAAATAAAAAATAAAAAAATGAGAGAAAAAGAGAGAAGGGACAATGTTACTATCCTTTACCACACTTGTGCTTCAAAGTAGCACCATGATATTCATGATAGAGAGTCTCTCATTTCGTCACTTTCATATACTAGTGGGAATTTTTCATTATAGAACTTGGCCTGTATATTCCAATGATGGGCTTTCTCAAAATGCCCTAGGTCCTCATGAGCAAGCAAGTTGGATGCACACCCACTTAGTTTCTTTTGTTGAGCTTTCATATACTTATAGCTCTAGTGCATTTGTTGCATGGCAATTCCTACTCACTCACATTGATATCTATTGGTGGGCATCTCCATAGCCCGTTGATACGCCTAGTTGATGTGAGACTATCTTCTCCCATTTTGTCTTCTCCACAACCACCATTCTATTCCACATATAGTGCTATATCCATGGCTCACACTCATGTATTGAGTGAAGATTGAAAAACTTTGAGAATGTCAAAAGTATGAAATAATTGCTTGGCTTGTCATCGGGGTTGTGCATGATTTAAATACTTTGTGTGGTGAAGATAGAGCATAGCAAGACTATATGATTTTGTAGGGATAACTTTCTTTAGCCATGTTACTTTGAGAAGACATGATTGCTTTGTTAGTATGCTTGAAATATTATTATTTTTATGTCAAAATTAAACTTTTATCTTGAATCTTTCGGATCTGAATATTCATACCACAATTAAGAAGAACTACATTAAAATTATGCCAAGTAGCACTTCACATCAAAAATTATCTCTTTTATCATTTATCTACTTGACGATGAGCAGGAATTAAGCTTGGGGATGCTTGATACGTCTCCAACATATCTATAATTTTTGATTGCTCCATGCTATATTATCTACTGTTTTGGACATTATTGGGCTTTATTATCCACTTTTATATTATTTTTGGGACTAACCTATTAACCGAAGGTCCAGCCCAGAATTGCTGTTTTTTCCTATTATAGGGTTTCGAAGAAAAGGAATATCAAACGGAGTCCAAACGGAATAAAACCTTCGGGAACATGATTTTTGGAACAAACAAGATCCAGGAGACTTGGACCCTACGTCAAGCAACCAACAGGGAAGCCACGAGGTAGGGGGCGCGCCTAACGCCCCCCAGGCGCGCCCTCCACCCTCGTGGGCCCCCTGTTGCTCCAACGACGTACTCCTTCCTCCTATATATACCTACGTACCCCCAAACAATCAGATACGGAGCCAAAAACCTAATTCCACCGCCGCAACCTTCTGTATCCACGAGATCCCATCTTGGGGCCTGTTTCGGAGCTCCGCCGGAGGGGGCAACCATCACGTAGGGCTTCTACATCAACACCATAGCCTCTCCGATGAAGTGTGAGTAGTTTACTGTAACACCCCGGATGTAACTTTCCCTATTTGTACTCCAACTCTTGCCGTTTCCGGCGTTAAGTTATATTTATTTCCTCGGGTTCGGGTCTTTGTCTCCGTGTGTTGTTTTTCATTGTCATGCATCTCATATCATGTCGTCATGTGCATTGCATTTGCATACGTGTTCATCTCATGCATTCGAGCATTTTTCCCGTTGTCCGTTTTGCATTCCGGCGCTTCGTTCTCCTCCGGTGGTCATTTCTAGCTTTCTTTCGTGTGTGGGGATTAAACGTTTCCAGATTGGACCGAGACTTGCCAAGCGGCCTTGGTTTACTACCGGTAGACCGCCTGTCAAGTTTCGTATCAATTGGACTTCGTTTGATACTCCAACGGTTAACCGAGGGACCGAAAAGGCCTCGTGTGTGTTGCAGCCCAACACCCCTTCAATTTGGCCCAAAACCCATCTAACTCCTCTCCATGTCCTAGAGCGTTCGATCACGATCACGTGGCCGAAAACCGCACCTCATTTGGACTCTCCTAGCTCCACTTATGCCTATCAATACACCCCCTTCATTTCGGATCTCTCCCTCTCCGAAACCCTAGCCAAAAAAAAAAATCTCCGCGCCGCGCCGGACACGTCCGTGCCGGCCGG
>NC_057806.1:681271218-681273510 GCF_018294505.1 Triticum aestivum | reverse complement strand
ACGCCGCCGCCCGAGCCGGAGCTCGCCGCCTCGGCCACCACCGGATTCGGCCGCCCCCTCACCGGCCTCTCCCCGCTGCTCCGGCCTCCTCCCTCGACTCCGGCGCCGGCCAACCTCGAAGAACGTGCCTGATGAACAGTGCAGCCCCGATCTGGATCTAGATCTCAGCATCTCGGTTGACTTTCTCCTCCCGAAACCCTAATTTTATGCAAAATTTGACTGGTCGTATCTCCACATCCGTAGCTCCGATTTGGGCATATAGCATATCGAAATGTTCGCCTCGACGAGTACATCATTTCATTCCATTGCATCATTTTCATTTGAGTGCATCTTGATGCCCGAAATGCTGTTAGAAGGAGGCTTCATGAGTTAATTGTCAAATCTGCTAGTTCATCTTAGACTTTTGTCATTTTTGCCATGATTATGGTGTGCATGCTATGCCTGTGAGTCCTTCATATGTTTTGTTAAGCATCTTGTTATCTTTCGAGAGGTGCAACCCATGCATTTTTAGGATGTGTGTGGTGACTTGTGCAAGCTTGCAAAGTGAGGCACCCGGTAAATCTGTTTCAGGGACTTAGTAGTTTTCACTAAGTCTGGGATTATTTAGTTCATGATGCCATATGTTCTTGTTGTTTCCTAGTGATCGTGCCTCTTTTGAGGATGATCAGTAAGGGAGTTTTGTTAATCTTGTTATGCTCTATCCATCCATGTATTTGTTTGCAATTATGGAGCACCCTAGCTTGAGTCAATCGAGCTCTACTTTTGATTCATGGTGAATCTGGGCAGATCGTCAACTCGTTTGCGATTTTGCCGATGCTATTGTAGTTGATCCGTGCATGCTATGCCATTGTTCTTTCCATGTCTAGCTAGCATTTTGTGCCTTCTTAATGGATGTATGCTTTCCTTGCCATGACTTGCACCATAGTGAGTGCATCGAGTTCGTTTACATGCCTTCGTGAGTTATATTACAGCATGTCTCAGTTTTCACTAAGTCTGAAAACTGATTGTGTTTTAGCTATGTTCGTGTGCCCGTTAGTATATTTTTGTGAACCCTTTTGGCCCCAGGTCAATTTGGGTCTTTTGTTAAGCTTGTTGAGTAGCTCCATGCCATGTACTTCCTTGTCATAGTCAGGTCATGTATCATGTTGTTTTGCTGCTTCGAAGAGGGCTTCGTGATCTGAAATTTCAGACTAGTGTTAATTTCACGAAGTCTGAAATCTGTTTTGCATTTGCGTTTTTGACATGCTTGTTTGAACCTCATAATGGATGAATTGGCCGTGGCTCAGTGCTAGTCTTTTGGTAAGCATCTTGTGTGCATCCCTTCCATGTATTTTGTTGTCATGTTTGGTGGCTGTAGCATGTTCGCTTCGTTGCGTTTAGATGCCTACTTGCTGTAAATTGCAGACTGGTGTCATTCTTAAAACGCTTGCCATTTCCAAACCGCAACTCCGATTTCAATGATCTTTATATCGTTTTCAAGCGATTTCATCCTCTATTTCCAGTGGCACACTTGGTTTTCCAAGTTGAGGCCAGGTTCATGCATTTCCTGTCATATCTTGCATTTTGCATCCCGCATCGCATCCCGCATAGCATATCATCATTTCATCATATTGCTTGGTCTTGCACGTGGTTGATTGTATCCTTGTTGCTTGTTTGTCTTGTTTGGGTAGAGCCGGGAGACGAGTTCGCTAACGAGGAGCCCATTGAGTTGGCTTTTGAGGATCCAGTCACCTCTAACAACTGTGCAGGCAAGATGATCATACCCTCGAAATCACTACTATCTTTGCTATGCTAGTTTGCTCGCTCTTTGCTATACCAATGCCACGATGCCTACCATTTGCTTGTCAGCCTCCCAATTTCCATGTCAAACCTCTAACCCACCTTGTCCTAGCAAACCGTTGATTGGCTATGTTACCGCTTTGCTCAGCCCCTCTTATAGCGTTGCTAGTTGCAGGTGAAGATTGGAGGCCGTTCCTTGTTGGAACATTTATTTACTTGTTGGGATATCATTATATTGCTATGTTATCTTAATGCATCTATATACTTGGTAAAGGGTGGAAGGCTCGGCCTCTCTCCTAGTGTTTTGTTCCACTCTTGCCGCCCTAGTTTCCGTCATATCGGTGTTATGTTCCCGGATTTTGCGTTCCTTACGCGGTTGGGTTATAATGGGAATCCCTTGATAGTTCGCCTTGATTAAAGCTTTTCCAGCAATGCCCAACATTGGTTTTACCATTCGCCACCTAGCCTCTTTTTCCCTTGGGTTACCGGAGCCCGAGGGTCATCTTATTTTAA